>NW_027052593.1:0-20217 GCF_958450345.1 Calliphora vicina
TGCGAGAACAAAATTCTTATTTTAGCGAATAGGAATAAACACGTGATTTTTTTTTGAGAAATGCTTTAATGAATATATTTTTATGAATATTTTTTGTTTTGTTTCACATTTCAACAAAATAATTTGTTTTGTAGTTTTTTATCAAATAAAACTATAACATTTCAAATAGCATTAAACCAACTATATTTACAACACTGTTATTAATATTTTCCCTCATAAATTCCCATATACATTTCATATAACTGTATGTTGAATAAATTTTAAATTTATTGAATAAGGTGAAAATAATAATTTTTACAAAAAAGGTTAAGGTTTGTGTCTGTACTATTGGAATTTTCAACACCATTAGAATTCAACTAATGGTGAATAGGGTGAAAAACTATATATTTTAAAATAAAATTAGTATTCTAAACATGAAAATAAACATTCTGGTGTAGGCTAAGGGTTTAGACTACTGAACTGTAGCCGAACTACATCGGTTCGAATCTCAGTGGAGGCAAAACAATTTTATTGAAAAAAAAATAAAACTACTTGAATAGAATAGTAGAACTGAATTTCAAAAAAAGTACCAATATAAGTGTACTGAAATTTGGCCCTTTTTACCCATTTGTATTTGACTTCCGAATAGCATGTTGTGGATTCTTTTTTGTGTGGTTGGAAGAATATTTTATCTTTTTTTATTTTTAAATTGAATAAATAATATCAAATCTCCGTTTTTATCCCGTTTTTTGTCCCCTTTTTGTCCCCCGTGAAGAAATAATTTTCAAAAAAGTACCTAGTAATACGTACTATTTGAAAATAATAGTTCATGGAATTGTTAGTGAGAAAATACATTTTGATAAAAAAGTACCAAAAAAGAAAACAATTTTGAGGCCTTAGGAATTCGAATTTCAAAAAAGTACCAAAAAGATTTCTAGTTTTTATTGATCTGAGCCAGATACATTCAATATAATATTTCTATGTTTATTTATGTAGGAGATATACATGTTAACAGAGGGTTCTACGGGGACTATTTTTACCCCATATGGCCACTTGAATTTTGAATTTCAAAAAAGTACCAAACACCTGTCGGCTCTTTTTTTGATTACAGGCGGACGCATTTAAAATATTATTTCTAAGTTTATTTGTTTTGGAGATATAGAGGTACAGGTTTTACCCGTTTTTGCCCCATTTGTCCCCCTTAACGACCGAATTTCCATAAATCCCTTCTTAGTGGATCTACATATTGTAAAAGGAACCCATTACCCGAATTTCAAGTTTCTAGCTTTAGCGGTTTGGGCTGTGCGATGATGAATGAATCAGTCAGTCAGTCAGTCACGTTACTCTTTTATATATATAGATATGATATTAATCTTTTTTTCCATTTTTCCACCACAAACAACTTTCTTTCTTTAGATGTCCCGGTTACTTTTATTGTTTACGTTTTTTGGTTTCTTTTTTAATTGTGTATGTCAGCTGTTCAGCGTTGCCACTTGTCTGTTTTTTGTTGTATATTGTATGAAAACATTTTCTACATTTGCGGTAGCACCCAGTTAAAGTCTGTTCAATTTAAAACATACTTTAATTTTGACTATGGTTGCAAATTCATAAAAAGCAGGTTTTTATTTTAAAGTTGATTTTAAAAAGAACCGACTTTAGTGTTTGACTATGATTATGTAAATCATTATTATACGGGTTGCGAAGCACACCGTGTTTTAGCTAGTTTAAAATAAAATGAATATACAATTTCTTATGCATTATCTGAAATATGTAGGGGAATTTTAAATAATTGTGCATTTTGCCTTTGATTTGAAAAGTGCATTATCTTTGAAATAGCGAAGCACACCGGGTTTTAGCTAGTTTAAAATAAAATTAATATACAATTTCTTATGCATTATCTGAAATATGTAGGGGAATTTTAAATAATTGTCCATTTTGCCTTGGATTTGAAAAGTGCATTATCTTTGAAATAACTTTAGTTGAAAGTAAAATACCGCATACCAATACTTTATCAAGACCATTAACTTTTCTTCCCATTCTAAATGTAAAATACATAAATGAATAATATAAATTTGAAATAATTTCCATATATTTAATTTCTAAATATATTTTTTTCATTTTATTGTTGTCTTATTTTTCAAGACCTACTGAATATAAAATTAAAATTTTATATGTATAAACATTCACACTAGGGTTCTATAAGTCGATTGTTCGAATAATCGACTATTTCCTGAAAAAAGTCGAAAAGTAGAAATCGACTTTTTGGTCGGAAAAAAGTCGAACAATCTCAAAAGTCGAATAGTCGAAAATAGTCGATAAAAGTCGACTTTTTAGATTGTTAAAAAAATATTACACTTGCATTTTTTGTAGTGTATGCTAATATATGTAAATAAATAAATGTTTATAAAATAAAGCTTTTTTCTACACAAAATTCTTACAACATTATTCTAACTATTATCGCCTTGATAAATTTAATTTTTATTGCTAAATATTACAAAAGCCGCATCAATAAATGTAGAAACCATAGGGTAACATAGAGACGAGACGGAATTGTCAAAAACCTAAGTCTGTTGTCAAAAACCTATCTCTTGCAACAACAAAATACATGCTAGTCAATGTATTTTGTTGTTGTATCAGCAATATTATTTGTTGTATTTTTGTTTGACAAATCAATTGGAGTATCTCGTCTCTATGTATAATTCTCTATGGTAGAAACCATGTATTTTTTACAAGAAATGGTAAAAAGTTGAAAAAAGTCGAAAATAGTCGGAAAGTTGAAATAGTCGAAAAAAGTCGATTACTAAAAAGTCGACTTTTCATAAACTACCAAAAGTCGAAAGTTCGAAAAGTCGAATTTTTAAAAAACGGAAAAAGTCGAAAGGTCGAAAAGTCGACTTTTTGTTTCAGCTATAGAACCCTAATTCACACCAAAAAATTTCAATTTCAGTTTTGAGTAAAAGAGTTATTGATTGAATTATCAAAGTAATTAAAACCAAATTTAATTTCTCATAAATCGATTAATTGAAAATGTTTAAGATATCTTTTTTTCTGTGAAATAGTAATACAAAAAAATAAGGAAGTTTCATCAATATATTAATATAAGAAATCAAATTAGATTAAATACATATTGGTACTTACAAACAAAGTATAACAAGTAGTCCAACTCTTTGACAGCAGTACCTAACTCTAAGCATGTGTTAGTGAAAAAGTACCTAAGTCTAAATATGTGTTAGTAACAAAAATGTACATTGTTGGTGCCTTTTTAATTTTCACCAGACAAACAGAGTTCTATAAAAATGTTTAAATTTTAATTTATTTAAATTTTCTTCTATTTCCAATACCAAAAATTGAAACTCTGTTCTATAAATTAAATTCACCACAAATAAAAATATGTGTCAAAAATTAATAAAAAAATAAGTTTTTCATTTGAGCAAAATTAACTGGTTTCGGGAATAAAAGTGTCCAGCAAAGTGTTCAAAAAATTCGTAAAATATTGTGTAGAAGTGTAATAACGTGGTTCGGTCTTTATTTAGTCGGAAAATAGTAGTTAAAATTTCAAGTATTTTGATGGGTTTAATTCTCTCACAAGGGTGTTGAATTCACACGGTACCCGTATATGTGGGAGAGTAATTTTAAAAAATTGAGAGTTGGACTACTTGGTATACTTTGCTTACAAATTTAAAGTTTTTATTTTATTTGCCCAATTCACAATTGATGTCGTAGTGTTGTAGCATTGTATGTCATAAATATTTTTCAAACATATTTTTCGAAACAAAAACAAAACATTAATAAAAAAATTACGACATACAACGCTACAACGCTACGACACCAATTGTGAATTGGGCAATTGTTTTATATAATAAAAAATAATAAAATGGAAATATTTTGACTATATTTTCAATTTGTTTGGAATATTTCTATAAACACTATTTTTTGAGATTTTAGTGCATATAATATAATCAAAGCATTCATGTAGTGACTGTTAAAAATGTTCACTATTTTATTGTAGTGCAAAATTTTCACTACCACTAATGTTTAGTGGTAGTGGAAAAATTTTCACTACCACTAATTTTTTAGTGGTAGTTAAAATATAGTAATGAAAAGTGGTGGAAAATCAAAATGTTGTCCATATAGTGGGATTTAGTGGAAACCTTAGTGCACTAAATATTTAATGCACTACCCTCAACTCTGATAAATTCCATATATAATCACTATTTGGAGCGACATTTGAGTAGATACCAATATAAGTTAAACATTTTGACCGATAATGTCCTATTTCCGGAGGACATTATGGGAGCTAGATGAAATAATGTACCGATATCATCCAGTTTCAATAGACTTCGTCGAAAAAAGGGATACATATATCGAAATATCAACAAAATTGCAAACTGTTATTTACGCACATGCTGTACATGGACAGCCAGCAAATGTGTTTGAGTCCAGGAAAAACAAATTTAATATCATTATGGTATCGAAGTGTTTTTCCACTCCAAAATTGATGGGATAAACATTTTCTTTTCTCTCGTCCTCTATATATTCTGTAACTAACCATGAAAAATAATAACAATAACGGGATTTTCACGCCTATTGAGGAGACTATTGGTAACTATTTGACAAAAATAGTCATACTAAAAGAAAAAATTGCATTATGAGAAGATATTTTCTATAATAATAACTAGTTTTGCTAAGTTGGAGGTTTCCCCCTAGATTTAAAAGTCCTTTTTCTCGCTGTTAGGTGAAAATTTAGGGCTGAAAATATGATTAAAGGGGATTTTATGGAGAATTAAAAAATGTTTGTGAAATAATGTAAACAAGGAATAAACTATGTAGAATATATGTACAAGTAAAACCTTTAAGTATAATGTTTTGCCATTTAAGGCATTTAGTAAAATCAAAGGAAAAATTCGAATGCAGAAAAATTCTGAAGAATTCATACATAGCGCTCTGAATAATATAAAGTTCAAAATCTTGGTTATTAGGAGCTAACTAAAAATATGTATGGCGTTTCATTGTTGAAGATTCTAGTAATATCTAAAATGATGGCAATACCATACAGAAATACACATAGAGCAGAATCTCTGTTGACAAAACCTTAAGTCTGTTGTCAAACAACTAAGTGATTGCTAATGTTTTTGTAAAAGAAACTACCCAGCAGTTCTGGGAGGCAGTCTCGTGCTAGTGATTTTACCCATCATTTAGTGTGGGAACTAGTTATTTCAAAAGCTACGTGACTAGTTATTTTAACACGTGCATGTCCTAAGCAGGGGGCCAATTGACCCTTTTTGATTACAATGAGACTGTCCGATAGCTGGTCCAAAGTAGTCAACGCATTGAATACACATACTGGTTACTAACATCAGTTACTTTACTAGTGTTATGTGCTCAGTGTCGGTTGTTTACCTAAACCGGCCCTACTAACTCTTGCGGCTTCTTCTCTGGGAATAGTTCTCAACCCTGAGTCTACTGAGTTACGCACAAAATAACTACATGAATCATACACAAATACAAATATCACAAATAAAATTACACTGGAACACATATAAATAAGGAGATAGATGTAACCCTCAAATCGCCCTTACCTTGGCCACACTGCAACCACATCTTTATTTACGGACCCTATTGCCCATCTATTTCCGCCCTATCTAGATCAACAATCCCCAAAATAAATAAACTCACTCACTATTTTCCATGATAAAATACAATATTAAGACATTTATGCCCCAATTCTGTTAGACGATTTACGACGAATTTTCTTCTTTTCATATTTGAGTTATAAGTTTTGAATTATATTAAACAATAATGGTTGTTGTCTAGGATTATGGCATTTAATAACGTAAAATATTTGATCCAGTAAAATATTGTGGACGATTTTAAATATCAAAACAGACGAATACAATTTTGTAGTCTTCTAAAGTAGTATGAGTAGTTATTCTTCAAGTTGAATGAAAACAGTTGCGAGATAAAACTAATCCGTTGTAACTATTAGATAGATAGATAGATAGATAGATAGATAGATAGATAGATAGATAGATAGATAGATAGATAGATAGATAGATAGATAGATAGATAGATAGATAGATAGATAGATAAATAGATAGATAGATAGATAGATAGATAGATAGATAGATAGATAGATAGATAGATAGATAGATAGATAGATAGATAGATAGATATATAGATAGATAGATAGATAGATAGATAGATAGATAGATAGATAGATAGATAGATAGATAGATAGATAGATAGATAGATAGATAGATAGATAGATAGATAGATAGATAGATAGATAGATAGATAGATAGATAGATAGATAGATAGATAGATAGATAGATAGATAGATAGATAGATAGATAGATAGATAGATAGATAGATAGATAGATAGATAGATAGATAGATAGATAGATAGATAGATAGATAGATAGATAGATAGATAGATAGATAGATAGATAGATAGATAGATAGATAGATAGATAGATAGATAGATAGATAGATAGAAAGATAGATAGATAGATAGATAGATAGATAGATAGATAGATAGATAGATAGATAGATAGATAGATAGATAGATAGATAGATAGATAGATAGATAGATAGATAGATAGATAGATAGATAGATAGATAGATAGATAGATAGATAGATAGATAGATAGATAGATAGATAGATAGATAGATAGATAGATAGATAGATAGATAGATAGATAGATGGCCAGAATTATTATTGGATACATACAACAAATGTTTTAGAAACAGTATTTTCCCGAAATGCTGGAAGACACAGAAATTAGTATTGCTTCGTAAGGGGTCGAAACCATTAAATCAGCCAAATTCGTATAGACCACTGTGTATGTTAAATACATTAGGGAAACTCTACGAAATCTTAATTTCCTTCAGACTTGAGAAGGAGATAAAGAGAGTGGGAGGGTTATCCACAAGACAATACGGTTTCCAGAAAGGAAAAAGCACTGTAGGTTCTATACACAGAGTAACTGATATAGCTGAAGCAGCGAAAAGGTCAAAAGTTGTACAATTATCACCCTAGATGTAAAAAATGCTTTCAACACTGTACGTTGGAGAGTAGTGCTAGACTCTTGCAAAAGCAGAGGTATAAATAACTATCTGTACAATATAGTTGCAGACTATCTCTGTGATAGAGTTCTTATGTACGAAACCGATATCGGCATGAAGGAATATCGTATAACGGCAGGTGTACCGCAAGGATCGGTCCTTGGACCTCTTTTATGGAACATAATGTATGATGGACTTCTTAATATGAAACTACCAAAGGGTGCACATATCATTGGATACGCTGATGATGTAGCTTTAGTTATCTCACATACGTTGCCACAAGCTCTAGAAATTATTGCAAATGATAGCCTTAACCGATGTGATAGGTGGCTACATGAACATGGTCTTCAAATAGCCGCTGAAAAAACGGAAGCAATACTGATTACTAATCGCAGAATATTTAAAATGCCGGTGATAAGAATACAATGCAAACATGTAATTTTTAGCCAGAGTTTGCGATATCTGGGTGTTCAACTCGATTCCCGACTTAACTTCAAGGTTCATGTACATTCTATTCGTGATAAGGCTTTGAGAACTGCAAATATACTTGCAAGCATTATGCCTAACAAAAACGGACCTAAAGACTCTACAAGGAGACTTATAAACAGTGTGATACACTCACAAATGTTATATGCTGCCCCAATATTTGCTTCAGCATTGAGAACAAAATATATCTATGCGCAGCTCCTAAAACCACAAAGAATGAGTGCCTTAAGAGTAATATCAGCATACAGAACTGTTTCCACCAGTGCAGCACAAGTTCTCTCCGAAATTCCCCCCATTGATCTTCTTATTTTGGAGCGAGAAGAAATATGGAAGAAAAGTATGATGGAAACTGATCGGGGAAGTAACTCTCTCAACATCAAAATAATAAAACAAGAAGCTAGAGAAAATCTTATGAAGAAATGGCAAGAACGATGGGAAGGTGACGAACGTGGCAGGTGGACATATAGACTCATACCAGACATAAATCACTGGATTAAACGAAGACATGGTGGGATGCAATATTACTTAACGCAGATAATGACCGGACATGGTAACTTTAACTCGTATCTAATGCGGTTTAAGATCAGAGAATATGCATATTGCGACGACTGTGGTTCTGAGGATGATAACGCCGAACATGTTCTCTTTCACTGCAGTAAATGGAATAATAAGAGATCAACTTTGAACGAAGCGATTGGAGCTACACTTACCCCTGAGAACATAGTAGGGGAAATGCTCAAATCTGAAATTTTTTGGAAGCTGTGCCAGGAATTCATTGTCCATATAATGCACTATAGAAGTAATCGAAATTCCGAACCCCTAATCTCAAATGAGGATGGGGGAGTAGGATTTACACAATGAGAATGATATATGGTCAATAAACCATCTACTCCGATGAAATGCGCGAGTGGTACCGGGGTGGGTTGGGGATGAAATCGTGGGGCCACTAGTTGACGGTGCGCTGTCACTACGTCCTATTAAAAAAAAAAAGAGAAAATAAAAAAACATACATACATACATACATACATACATACATACATACATACATACATACATACATACATACATACATACATACATACATACATACATACATACATACATACATACATACATACATACATACATACATACATACATACATACATACATACATACATACATACATACATACATACATACATACATACATACATACATACATACATACATACATACATACATACATACATACATACATACATACATACATACATACATACATACATACATACATACATACATACATACATACATACATACATACATACATACATACATACATACATACATACATACATACATACATACATACATACATACATACATACATACATACATACATACATACATACATACATACATACATACATACATACATACATACATACATACATACATACATACATACATACATACATACATACATACATACATACATACATACATACATACATACATACATACATACATACATACATACATACATACATACATACATACATACATACATACATACATACATACATACATACATACATACATACATACATACATACATACATACATACATACATACATACATACATACATACATACATACATACATACATACATACATACATACATACATACATACATACATACATACATACATACATACATACATACATACATACATACATACATACATACATACATACATACATACATACATACATACATACATACATACATACATACATACATACATACATACATACATACATACATACATACATACATACATACATACATACATACATACATACATACATACATACATACATACATACATACATACATACATACATACATACATACATACATACATACATACATACATACATACATACATACATACATACATACATACATACATACATACATACATACATACATACATACATACATACATACATACATACATACATACATACATACATACATACATACATACATACATACATACATACATACATACATACATACATACATACATACATACATACATACATACATACATACATACATACATACATACATACATACATACATACATACATACATACATACATACATACATACATACATACATACATACATACATACATACATACATACATACATACATACATACATACATACATACATACATACATACATACATACATACATACATACATACATACATACATACATACATACATACATACATACATACATACATACATACATACATACATACATACATACATACATACATACATACATACATACATACATACATACATACATACATACATACATACATACATACATACATACATACATACATACATACATACATACATACATACATACATACATACATACATACATACATACATACATACATACATACATACATACATACATACATACATACATACATACATACATACATACATACATACATACATACATACATACATACATACATACATACATACATACATACATACATACATACATACATACATACATACATACATACATACATACATACATACATACATACATACATACATACATACATACATACATACATACATACATACATACATACATACATACATACATACATACATACATACATACATACATACATACATACATACATACATACATACATACATACATACATACATACATACATACATACATACATACATACATACATACATACATACATACATACATACATACATACATACATACATACATACATACATACATACATACATACATACATACATACATACATACATACATACATACATACATACATACATACATACATACATACATACATACATACATACATACATACATACATACATACATACATACATACATACATACATACATACATACATACATACATACATACATACATACATACATACATACATACATACATACATACATACATACATACATACATACATACATACATACATACATACATACATACATACATACATACATACATACATACATACATACATACATACATACATACATACATACATACATACATACATACATACATACATACATACATACATACATACATACATACATACATACATACATACATACATACATACATACATACATACATACATACATACATACATACATACATACATACATACATACATACATACATACATACATACATACATACATACATACATACATACATACATACATACATACATACATACATACATACATACATACATACATACATACATACATACATACATACATACATACATACATACATACATACATACATACATACATACATACATACATACATACATACATACATACATACATACATACATACATACATACATACATACATACATACATACATACATACATACATACATACATACATACATACATACATACATACATACATACATACATACATACATACATACATACATACATACATACATACATACATACATACATACATACATACATACATACATACATACATACATACATACATACATACATACATACATACATACATACATACATACATACATACATACATACATACATACATACATACATACATACATACATACATACATACATACATACATACATACATACATACATACATACATACATACATACATACATACATACATACATACATACATACATACATACATACATACATACATACATACATACATACATACATACATACATACATACATACATACATACATACATACATACATACATACATACATACATACATACATACATACATACATACATACATACATACATACATACATACATACATACATACATACATACATACATACATACATACATACATACATACATACATACATACATACATACATACATACATACATACATACATACATACATACATACATACATACATACATACATACATACATACATACATACATACATACATACATACATACATACATACATACATACATACATACATACATACATACATACATACATACATACATACATACATACATACATACATACATACATACATACATACATACATACATACATACATACATACATACATACATACATACATACATACATACATACATACATACATACATACATACATACATACATACATACATACATACATACATACATACATACATACATACATACATACATACATACATACATACATACATACATACATACATACATACATACATACATACATACATACATACATACATACATACATACATACATACATACATACATACATACATACATACATACATACATACATACATACATACATACATACATACATACATACATACATACATACATACATACATACATACATACATACATACATACATACATACATACATACATACATACATACATACATACATACATACATACATACATACATACATACATACATACATACATACATACATACATACATACATACATACATACATACATACATACATACATACATACATACATACATACATACATACATACATACATACATACATACATACATACATACATACATACATACATACATACATACATACATACATACATACATACATACATACATACATACATACATACATACATACATACATACATACATACATACATACATACATACATACATACATACATACATACATACATACATACATACATACATACATACATACATACATACATACATACATACATACATACATACATACATACATACATACATACATACATACATACATACATACATACATACATACATACATACATACATACATACATACATACATACATACATACATACATACATACATACATACATACATACATACATACATACATACATACATACATACATACATACATACATACATACATACATACATACATACATACATACATACATACATACATACATACATACATACATACATACATACATACATACATACATACATACATACATACATACATACATACATACATACATACATACATACATACATACATACATACATACATACATACATACATACATACATACATACATACATACATACATACATACATACATACATACATACATACATACATACATACATACATACATACATACATACATACATACATACATACATACATACATACATACATACATACATACATACATACATACATACATACATACATACATACATACATACATACATACATACATACATACATACATACATACATACATACATACATACATACATACATACATACATACATACATACATACATACATACATACATACATACATACATACATACATACATACATACATACATACATACATACATACATACATACATACATACATACATACATACATACATACATACATACATACATACATACATACATACATACATACATACATACATACATACATACATACATACATACATACATACATACATACATACATACATACATACATACATACATACATACATACATACATACATACATACATACATACATACATACATACATACATACATACATACATACATACATACATACATACATACATACATACATACATACATACATACATACATACATACATACATACATACATACATACATACATACATACATACATACATACATACATACATACATACATACATACATACATACATACATACATACATACATACATACATACATACATACATACATACATACATACATACATACATACATACATACATACATACATACATACATACATACATACATACATACATACATACATACATACATACATACATACATACATACATACATACATACATACATACATACATACATACATACATACATACATACATACATACATACATACATACATACATACATACATACATACATACATACATACATACATACATACATACATACATACATACATACATACATACATACATACATACATACATACATACATACATACATACATACATACATACATACATACATACATACATACATACATACATACATACATACATACATACATACATACATACATACATACATACATACATACATACATACATACATACATACATACATACATACATACATACATACATACATACATACATACATACATACATACATACATACATACATACATACATACATACATACATACATACATACATACATACATACATACATACATACATACATACATACATACATACATACATACATACATACATACATACATACATACATACATACATACATACATACATACATACATACATACATACATACATACATACATACATACATACATACATACATACATACATACATACATACATACATACATACATACATACATACATACATACATACATACATACATACATACATACATACATACATACATACATACATACATACATACATACATACATACATACATACATACATACATACATACATACATACATACATACATACATACATACATACATACATACATACATACATACATACATACATACATACATACATACATACATACATACATACATACATACATACATACATACATACATACATACATACATACATACATACATACATACATACATACATACATACATACATACATACATACATACATACATACATACATACATACATACATACATACATACATACATACATACATACATACATACATACATACATACATACATACATACATACATACATACATACATACATACATACATACATACATACATACATACATACATACATACATACATACATACATACATACATACATACATACATACATACATACATACATACATACATACATACATACATACATACATACATACATACATACATACATACATACATACATACATACATACATACATACATACATACATACATACATACATACATACATACATACATACATACATACATACATACATACATACATACATACATACATACATACATACATACATACATACATACATACATACATACATACATACATACATACATACATACATACATACATACATACATACATACATACATACATACATACATACATACATACATACATACATACATACATACATACATACATACATACATACATACATACATACATACATACATACATACATACATACATACATACATACATACATACATACATACATACATACATACATACATACATACATACATACATACATACATACATACATACATACATACATACATACATACATACATACATACATACATACATACATACATACATACATACATACATACATACATACATACATACATACATACATACATACATACATACATACATACATACATACATACATACATACATACATACATACATACATACATACATACATACATACATACATACATACATACATACATACATACATACATACATACATACATACATACATACATACATACATACATACATACATACATACATACATACATACATACATACATACATACATACATACATACATACATACATACATACATACATACATACATACATACATACATACATACATACATACATACATACATACATACATACATACATACATACATACATACATACATACATACATACATACATACATACATACATACATACATACATACATACATACATACATACATACATACATACATACATACATACATACATACATACATACATACATACATACATACATACATACATACATACATACATACATACATACATACATACATACATACATACATACATACATACATACATACATACATACATACATACATACATACATACATACATACATACATACATACATACATACATACATACATACATACATACATACATACATACATACATACATACATACATACATACATACATACATACATACATACATACATACATACATACATACATACATACATACATACATACATACATACATACATACATACATACATACATACATACATACATACATACATACATACATACATACATACATACATACATACATACATACATACATACATACATACATACATACATACATACATACATACATACATACATACATACATACATACATACATACATACATACATACATACATACATACATACATACATACATACATACATACATACATACATACATACATACATACATACATACATACATACATACATACATACATACATACATACATACATACATACATACATACATACATACATACATACATACATACATACATACATACATACATACATACATACATACATACATACATACATACATACATACATACATACATACATACATACATACATACATACATACATACATACATACATACATACATACATACATACATACATACATACATACATACATACATACATACATACATACATACATACATACATACATACATACATACATACATACATACATACATACATACATACATACATACATACATACATACATACATACATACATACATACATACATACATACATACATACATACATACATACATACATACATACATACATACATACATACATACATACATACATACATACATACATACATACATACATACATACATACATACATACATACATACATACATACATACATACATACATACATACATACATACATACATACATACATACATACATACATACATACATACATACATACATACATACATACATACATACATACATACATACATACATACATACATACATACATACATACATACATACATACATACATACATACATACATACATACATACATACATACATACATACATACATACATACATACATACATACATACATACATACATACATACATACATACATACATACATACATACATACATACATACATACATACATACATACATACATACATACATACATACATACATACATACATACATACATACATACATACATACATACATACATACATACATACATACATACATACATACATACATACATACATACATACATACATACATACATACATACATACATACATACATACATACATACATACATACATACATACATACATACATACATACATACATACATACATACATACATACATACATACATACATACATACATACATACATACATACATACATACATACATACATACATACATACATACATACATACATACATACATACATACATACATACATACATACATACATACATACATACATACATACATACATACATACATACATACATACATACATACATACATACATACATACATACATACATACATACATACATACATACATACATACATACATACATACATACATACATACATACATACATACATACATACATACATACATACATACATACATACATACATACATACATACATACATACATACATACATACATACATACATACATACATACATACATACATACATACATACATACATACATACATACATACATACATACATACATACATACATACATACATACATACATACATACATACATACATACATACATACATACATACATACATACATACATACATACATACATACATACATACATACATACATACATACATACATACATACATACATACATACATACATACATACATACATACATACATACATACATACATACATACATACATACATACATACATACATACATACATACATACATACATACATACATACATACATACATACATACATACATACATACATACATACATACATACATACATACATACATACATACATACATACATACATACATACATACATACATACATACATACATACATACATACATACATACATACATACATACATACATACATACATACATACATACATACATACATACATACATACATACATACATACATACATACATACATACATACATACATACATACATACATACATACATACATACATACATACATACATACATACATACATACATACATACATACATACATACATACATACATACATACATACATACATACATACATACATACATACATACATACATACATACATACATACATACATACATACATACATACATACATACATACATACATACATACATACATACATACATACATACATACATACATACATACATACATACATACATACATACATACATACATACATACATACATACATACATACATACATACATACATACATACATACATACATACATACATACATACATACATACATACATACATACATACATACATACATACATACATACATACATACATACATACATACATACATACATACATACATACATACATACATACATACATACATACATACATACATACATACATACATACATACATACATACATACATACATACATACATACATACATACATACATACATACATACATACATACATACATACATACATACATACATACATACATACATACATACATACATACATACATACATACATACATACATACATACATACATACATACATACATACATACATACATACATACATACATACATACATACATACATACATACATACATACATACATACATACATACATACATACATACATACATACATACATACATACATACATACATACATACATACATACATACATACATACATACATACATACATACATACATACATACATACATACATACATACATACATACATACATACATACATACATACATACATACATACATACATACATACATACATACATACATACATACATACATACATACATACATACATACATACATACATACATACATACATACATACATACATACATACATACATACATACATACATACATACATACATACATACATACATACATACATACATACATACATACATACATACATACATACATACATACATACATACATACATACATACATACATACATACATACATACATACATACATACATACATACATACATACATACATACATACATACATACATACATACATACATACATACATACATACATACATACATACATACACATACATACATACATACATACATACATACATACATACATACATACATACATACATACATACATACATACATACATACATACATACATACATACATACATACATACATACATACATACATACATACATACATACATACATACATACATACATACATACATACATACATACATACATACATACATACATACATACATACATACATACATACATACATACATACATACATACATACATACATACATACATACATACATACATACATACATACATACATACATACATACATACATACATACATACATACATACATACATACATACATACATACATACATACATACATACATACATACATACATACATACATACATACATACATACATACATACATACATACATACATACATACATACATACATACATACATACATACATACATACATACATACATACATACATACATACATACATACATACATACATACATACATACATACATACATACATACATACATACATACATACATACATACATACATACATACATACATACATACATACATACATACATACATACATACATACATACATACATACATACATACATACATACATACATACATACATACATACATACATACATACATACATACATACATACATACATACATACATACATACATACATACATACATACATACATACATACATACATACATACATACATACATACATACATACATACATACATACATACATACATACATACATACATACATACATACATACATACATACATACATACATACATACATACATACATACATACATACATACATACATACATACATACATACATACATACATACATACATACATACATACATACATACATACATACATACATACATACATACATACATACATACATACATACATACATACATACATACATACATACATACATACATACATACATACATACATACATACATACATACATACATACATACATACATACATACATACATACATACATACATACATACATACATACATACATACATACATACATACATACATACATACATACATACATACATACATACATACATACATACATACATACATACATACATACATACATACATACATACATACATACATACATACATACATACATACATACATACATACATACATACATACATA
>NW_027052594.1:300000-389961 GCF_958450345.1 Calliphora vicina
GGTCATCATCTAAGGACAAGACAACATAGAGAAAGCAGCAATGGCGGCACAAATATTACGAAAAATATTTTGTTAAGATCTAGCGACTTCATGGAAAGAGTGGAAATATATACCTACTCAAATCCTAAGGTAGATGTTATATTTGTGGAGGAATTTTTGGGAGAAGCAGAGGAAGAAGTTTTAAAAATATTACAACATTCCCTGGACAAACAAGTAAATTTTAAATGCAATTTTGAGTTAGAATGCGTTTACATTAAGATCTGTGAAGAAACAGAGAAAATCGAGTCAATGTCACATGTGACAAAAATGACTGCTGTTAACCGCTCCAACATCTTAAGAAATATTTATTTGGAGAAGGCTGAAAATTTAAAAAATAAAATGTCTGAGTTCCAGGAACGGGACAGTGGATGGGCATTACTGGAAATAAAATATTTACACATTAATATAAACCAGCACAACATAATTCGAGGATCGAGTTATATTACCCTACCGTACAAACTAATGAAACTAAATGCGTGCATCAATATTAAAAATGATGACGTGTTTTGTTTCAAATGGTGTATTATAGCTGCACTAAAGGCACCAAATAATCCTAAAGAAGCAACAATGTGCTCCTCATACAATATTCATAATATTGAAAACAATATTATTTATGTTAATGAGATGATTCTCAATTTTGAAAATATAGAATTCCCAATGGGTTTAAATGAAATCAATAAATTTGAGGTACAAAATCCTTTAATAAGCATCAACGTATTTGGATTTGATTTAAAGGGAAACCAAATTGTTGGACCTTACAGAGTTTGTCAAAAATATAGGCGAATTCATGTAAGTTTGATGTTGTTGGAGAACGAGGAATGTAGCAAAAGACATTATGTTCTTATTAAAGATTTGTCAAGGTAAGTTTTCACATTTAAGAAAGTTGTTCATTATTATATATTTATTTAATTTTGTTTCTTTCAGATTTCTCAGATCATCATTAACTAATAGCAAAAATAGCCTTAATTTTTGTATGACATGCTTAACATATTCCCAAGATCCTGAAATGGCAATCCGACACAAAGATGGATGTACACAGATGGTGACGACAATGCCTGAAGGTGAAGACAGATATATAGAATTTCAAAATTTCACGAATAATTTAGAAGTGCCATTCGTTGTTTACGCGGACTTTGAATGTTTATTACAAAAAATTAATAATAAGGTTAGTGAGAAAACTATAAATGAACAGAAGCACATCCCCTGTTCATTTAGTTATTACATTAAGTGTAGTTATAAAGACAGATACTCAAAATCATTCACTTATAGCGGATTAGATAGCCCCCAAGTATTTGTAAGGGAATTGTTAAAGGACACAACAGAAATTTTTAATATGTATATAAATAAAGTAGTTCCAATGAAAGCCCTTACAACTGAAGAAAATGAGGAATTTAGAAGTTGTATAAATTGTAGACTTTGCGGAAAATCTTTAGATGATGATAGAGTTCGTGACCATTGTCATTTGACTGGTCGCTATCGATCTGCCCTTCACAACCATTGTAATATTAATTACAAAATTAAAAAATTCATACCAGTGTTTTTTCATAATTTATCATCCTATGATAGTCATTTGTTTATAAAAGAATTAGGTAAAGCTGAGGGTACCATAGAAATAATCCCTATCAATAAGGAGACTTATATTTCCATTACAAAAAATGTACCAATAGAAAATGATAGTTTTCAGTTAAGGTTTGTAGACTCATTTAGGTTTATGGCATCCAGTTTAGACGCATTATCCTCTAATTTAGCTTCTGATGATTTTAAAATCATTAAGAAATATTTTCCAAACGAAGCTGAATTTGACTTAATAAGAAGAAAGGGAATATTCCCATATTCTTATATTGACTCATTTTCCAAACTATCTGAAGGAAATCTCCCTGAACGGGAAGAATTTAAAAATTTGTTGACGAACAAAGAATGTAAAGCAGAAGATTACCAACATGCTAAAAAAGTATGGGAAAAATTTAATTGTAAAACATTGTTAGAATATACAGAATTGTATGTTAAAAGTGATACACTCATTTTAGCAGACATTTTTGAAAATTTCAGAAAGATTTGCAAAAGCATTTATGGTTTGGATCCCTGCCATTATTATACAGCACCTGGTTTATCTTGGGACGCCATGTTGAAATCAACAAAAATACGTTTAGAACTTATAACTGATGTTGATATGTATAGTATGGTAAAAACTGGCATTAGAGGAGGGCTTGTTCAATGTTCATTAAGACATTCTGTGGCCAATAATAAGTACATGAGTGATTATGACAGAACAAAGTCATCACAATATCTAATGTACTTGGATGCAAATAATTTATATGGATGGGCAATGTCGCAATACCTACCATATTCAGATTTTGTTTGGTTAAGCAATGAGGAAATAAATTCTCTTAATATAAATTGTATTGAAGATGAGTCCAGTGAGGGTTATATTTTGGAAGTGGATTTAGATTATCCTACTGGACTACATGATCTACATAATGATTTACCTTTCTGTCCTCAAAATAAAGTAATTCCTCCCATGAGGAATGAAAAATTAATAGCAGATCTAACTAATAAGAGAAATTATTCTATACATTATAGAGTTTTGAAACAGTGTATAGAGAATGGTATGATTTTGAAAAAAATCCATAGAGTTATAAAATTTAAACAGGCTCCATGGTTAAAGTCATATATTGACTTAAATACTTTTCATAGGACTAGAGCGACAAATGCATTCGAAAAAGATTTCTTCAAGTTACTAAATAATGCAGTTTATGGCAAGACCATGGAGAATGTAGAAAAAAGAAAGAATGTGTACATAGTAACACAGTGGGAATCGGTTAGAAGAAATCATAGGGAAGCAAGAGCTCATATTGCTCAATTGAATTTTCATAGTCTGTCTAGGTTTGGAGATGATATGTTTGCCGTTCAACTTAAACGAGTTAACATTAAATGTAATAAACCAATGTACTTAGGTTTTAGTGTATTAGAACTATCCAAATGGAAAATGTATGAATTTCACTATGGCTATATGAAACCCAAATTTAATACTAGACTTCATTTAAATTACATGGATACAGATTCATTTATATATACCATTAAAACAGAAGATTTCTATAAGGATATCTCAAATGATGTACTTCAACGTTTTGATACTTCAGATTATAACCCTCAAAATAAATTTAATTTACCAATTGTAAATAAAAAAGTTTTGGGAATGATGAAGGATGAAAACTGTGGAGTAATTATGAGAGAATTTGTAGGTTTAAGGGCGAAAATGTACTCAATTAGGAATGAAGATAATGGAGAAATTAAAAAATCCAAGGGTGTGAAAAAAATGGCATTAGATAGAATAACATTAATCGACTACAAAAAGTGTTTATATTCCAAAAATGTGTACAGTGATTCAATGTATACATTTCGAACGTACCGACATCAAATATATACACAAAAAATAAAAAAAGTAGTTTTAAGTCACAATGATGACAAGAGATACATAAAGTTCGATGGTATTCAGACATATGCTTGGGGGCATTATAAGTTAAAAGAGAGTGATTTTGAAATAGATGATATTGCAGAATATTTAATAGAGGACACTTCTAATGTAGAATCAAACATTAATGAATGGTATAATGACGGAAATGACCAAATTTTTTTAGATATAAATTCAAATAATTTAAATGTAGATAATAATTATTTATTGTCTGATGATGACGATGAAATGTTTATGGAGTTGAAATATTCGAATAAAATAATAAAAATAAAAAATAAAAAAATAAAACACATGTGATAGTATTTAATAATTTATTTATTTATTTAAATTTTACTTTTTAACAAATTTATTTATTGTTCTATAATTTTAAGTTTAAAAATAATGTTGTTAAATAAACCTATAATTGAAAATATTGAAATTAATACATTTTATTCATTGCGTTAAACAATTTTTTTGACTGAAGCTGTAAGGGGTGAGTATTCGATTAAACGATCATGTATGAGTAAACAGTATGCAGATGTATTGGCCTCTACTATTTTATCTGTAGAAAACTCAACTTTTATATCAATTGGGCCTGTTGTGACTGCTTCATTTTGATGACTAACATCAATCACGATTATAGGTGCTTTTTCCTTAAATTCTTCAGCTGAGAGGAGTGGTTGAGCCTCCCTCATATAAAAATTTTGTTGAAATTTAACATACATATCATATAGAATGGCAAAACGTTGATTATCAAATTTAACATTTAAGTCATCATAGGGATATGAGTCTGAATTTAAATGTACTTTAATATTGTTAAGATTTGAATGGGTAAGCTTATTGTTATGTTTAAAAGCAATTAGTACAAAACGTGGACGTTCCCTGTTTGCAGCTAGTTTCACATTCCAAATATGATTTTGTGATGCTGATAGTTGAGGATGATAGTGGCAATCCCAACTACGAAATGCTATTGGCAACACATTTCCACTATTAATAATTTTTATTGTGTTCAGTTTAGCATAATCCGAAAGTTTTACATGCGGAATTCTCCAACTAATATTTTGAATTGTAATTTTTGGTTTTTCAGTAGTTTGATTAGAATTTACAATATTATCATCATTTTTGGTACGTAATAATATTAATTCATGTTTACAATTCAACATAATTTTATTATAATCCTCAGCAAATCCTAATAATGATTTAAGCGGGACATAAAAGTTGAAAAATCCTTCACCAACATCGATGTCTTTGTCATAAGACCAGCTTGCATTCCCCATCATAATACTTTCGCTGTCATTTAGGGATAGATAATTTTTAATTGTGCTAGAAACACCCAAATGTCGAGTGCGATCTATTTCGACGCCATTAAGCTCATAACGAATCTCCTCAAATAAATTGGGTACAAAATTATTTTTCAATTTAAAGTTTTTCGATTTTAGACCACTTGTAGCATCTAACACAGTACCTTCAATATACAAAAAGCTTTCACTCGGTAAAACATATAAATCTTGATTTTGTATTGAAATGCGAATTTCATCATTATTATTAAATGATTGAATATATGGTGTATATGTATGATAATCTTTTTTTATAATTCTTTCATCCATCATTGGTTTTTCTAAAACATTAATTATGTCAGTCATTATTCTTTAAAATAAAATTCAAGGATTTTAGGAATTTTTTATTAGCTTCGTTCAGTTTTGATGCGTTTAAGGTTGTTCTTGCTGATTCAATGTTCAACACACTAATGTCTCTTCTCATTCTAACAACAACGTTTTTATTATATATAATCATTATTGTTTGGGTCTTAAATGAAGGCGAAGAGTAATATTTTCACCACGAAAATTTATAAACTCAGTATTTTGATCTACAATAGTGACTGTGATAGAACTGACCTCCTTGGTGTTTAGTGGTAAATAGATTAAGTTTCGTGGAATTTCATCCATTTTATATCCTGGGGAAACATTTATTCCAAATTCATGAATTGTATGTGCCCTTTCTCCATTTATATAAGATCCAACAGCGATATTACAATCGAGACGTATTGTATTCACTTTAAGAATATTTACGGGCAGTTCGGAGAGATAATTGGAACCCCCATTTAAAGTTTTTTTGTTAAAGCCCATTAACTGTCCAATTGTTCTTTTTTTATTGAAATATATTGAATCATGAGAAGTAGCTATTTCAACTCTCATTGTATTGTTGTTGGCTTCTATTTTAATAGATTTATCACCATTAGTCAAATGCTCATATTCACTTTCTAAATAATCTGCAATATCTTCCAGCTCATAGGAACCAATAGGAATTTCAATAATGTTATCCCCAATATGAAACAAATTATTATCCTCATCGACATTGGGTATGCTATTATATGTATGAAAATCTATAAGTGAGCATTCATAATCCTCTTCCAATGCTATGGGTGGAAAATAATTTGCAGTTAAAATTGACGAGTTTCCGTTCAAAGTTAATGTAATAGACATATTGAATACTAACAAGTAAGAGTGCTATATTCGGCTGTGCCGAATCTTATATACCCTTCACCAAATTATACTTAAAAATTTTAAATATTTTTAGGTAAACAAAATTTAATTTTTTTTTAGTTGTTTTTTTAATTTTTTGGAAAAAAATTTTTTCGATTGTTATTTTAAATTTTTATTTTTTTAAATTTAATTTTTTTTTTTAAATTTAAAAATTTTTTTTTTTTAAATTTTAAAAAATTTTTTTTTGGTTTTTTAAATTTTTTTTTTTTGAAAAAAAAAAATTCGGGTTAAAATTTTTTTTTCCGATTTTGACCCATTGTAGGTCCAACTTACTATGGTCTTATATACGTCGTTGCAAATGTCTTTGAAATATCTATCATTAGATATCCATATTGTCTATATTAATGTCTTAGTAATCCAGATATAGGTAAAAAATCGAGGTTGTCTTGGTTTTTTCCTCATATCTCAGCCATTTGTGGACCGATTTTGCTGATTTTAAATAGCAAAATTCTCGAAAGCATGTCTGACAGAATTATTGAAGATTTGGATCCCGAAGATATCTGAGGTCTTCAGAAAACTGATTTCAACAGACAGACAGACAGACGGACAGACAGACAGACAGACAGACGGACATGGCTTAATCGACTCCGCTATCTATAAGGATCCAGAATATATATACTTTATAGGGTCGGAAATGAAAAATGTAGAAATTACAAACGGAGTGACAAACTTATATATACCCTTCTCACGAAGCTGAAGGGTATAAAAATGGAATGAATAAAAACATATATTTTTTTTTGTTTTAAAATATATTTTCTTTATTTATAAACTTAATAGATACATGAATTTATTACAATATTTCGTTTTTATTAATCCAAGAGTTGTGATCATTTGAAAATCCCAACCATTTAACAAATGCACGATTATTTTTTATTCTTATAACCTTTTCCACAAGATAAGTATTCGGATATCTGGTTGATAGTAGCTCCTGCTCATAGAATCCACCTTTAATAGGATTTCCCATATAGTCTTCTAAAATATATGTCGTGGGATATGTAATTTGAATATGCTTTATTTTAAATATTTCTGTTGTCCAATTTGGAGTATACCCTTTTTCAAAACAATGTTTATATTTGCTGATGCGTACATTGTCACCAATATTAAACTTGTTTTTCTTAAATATTTTTATATGGTTATAAACGGTATTTAATAATAATTTTTCATTAGAAGGATTTACGTCAATAGGAGCCATTTTGATAACTCGATGGATTTTTTTATTATAATCACTAATTAGTTTTTCATACAAATCAACCCAATGATATGAACCATTATAACTGAATTCTTTCCACATCATACCTTTCAGAGTTCTGTTAAATCGTTCTACAATTGAGGCTTTCATAATGCTGTAAGTAGAATAGTGATTAATTTTATATTTTGTCATTAGATTTTTGAATAAGTTGTTGAAAAATTCTTTTCCATCATCTGTTTGCAAATTTTTTGGTCTACGGCCTAAATTAAATATGTCATTCATAGCATTTGTAACATCTAGAGCCGTTTTAGATTTTAGTGGTCGAATCCAAGCAAATTTTGAAAAGGTATCGATGACTGTTAATAAATACTTAAATCCTTTATTATATGTGGAGTAATTTCCCATTTCAACTAAATCTGCTTGCCATAAATCATCCATGCCCTTCATTATTACTCTCCGTCGTTTAAAATTTTTTCTTGCTTGGGAATGAAGCTCAATAACCAACTCTCGTTTTTCATCCATTCTTGAATTATATTAATATTTTATTTTATATTTCTTTTTTATTGGAATTGTACTGCTTGGCGGTTCACTTTTTGTAATTATTGACGTAAAAACAAAATTTTCCAGTCTTTGTACTTTATCTAACAGCGTTTCGATCTGTTCACTAAAATGTAATTTTAAAGACATCTCTCTATGAGATATCATATTTTGTATTGAATTATCAATATTATCAAGTTTTCCATCAAGTTTTTTATATTCTTGTTTATTCAATGTTGTTAAATCTTGTTGCAATTGTCTGATTTCTGTTCCCAAGTAATGTTTATTAACAGCGTCTTTTTCTTGTGTAGGAAACGAAACATTTGTGATCCTTTTGTTTTGAACATTAATGTTATTATTTTTATCCAACACAAGTCCAACAATTTGATGAATTTTTCTTTTATTTTTTTCATTTTTTATAAAATCGTTTTGACTTTTTGAGTGATGACCAAACTTATCAACAGGCATATTTTGTTATCATTTCACTATTTATTTAGGTTTATTTCTTTCTATACAATAATATTTGCTTCTTGCAATTCCTCTAAAATTGAATTAATTTCATTGCGATGATTATTGTGTCCCGCGCCTTCCGATGCAACCAATAGTCTAAGTCGATCTACTAATTCATTAGGATCGTTCCAGTATATATAGTTTGGTCTTTCATTATTGACTTTCATAAGCATTCCGTTTCCTTTATGTGTTTGTGATCTTAATGATCTTTTTGGTGTTACTGAAATTTCATCCTTAAACAATTTTTTTATAATAGTGTTATACTTTTTGCTTTTAGTGCCCTTAATTTGATTTTTGAAATTATATTGTCTTTTGTGCGCATTGGTTTTAATCAAAATATTTTTATAAATATCTAACTCATATGGTTCATAATTTGTTGGTTCTTTATGAAACAATAATTCAACCAAGCCTGGTGTAATGGCCCAATTTTGATTTCCAATGATAATTTTTTCTTCGTTTATTTCAATATCACTATTACCAAACTTCCAAACATTATGTGGGTTTTTATGTGGACCATATGTTGTATCAAGCAATTTATTTTTCTGCAATAATGATAAGTCAATAACATTCGATGAATTATTAGCTGAATTAAATGTCGAATCTACACTGATTGTATCGTTACTGCTTTCATCATCTTTAAGTTGTATGTCTTTCTTAGGGGTACTCGTTTCTACTTTAGACAACATATTATTGAAATCGAAGGAATTGTTTTGAGTGTAAATATTTTCTGCCTTAGGTTTATCATACTGAGTGTTGTTATTTTTCACAAGTTCTTTTAATGGTTCAGTTATTGGCTTAAATGTTTTTTCTAATCTCTCATCGTTTTCAGTCTCACCAACTTTTAAACTTCTATATTTTTTTTTTAAAACAGATCGAGTCTTTATTAATTCTTTAAGTAGTTGTTCATTCATGTTAATATAGATCTAGGAGATCAATACCATTGCTTGCAAGTTAATAACAGTAATAATGGTGAAACTGTTTTGCACATTCTTTTTATTCAACTATTATCAGCTTTGGATCAACTCATGAACAGCTTTGAACAGCTTTCAACAGCTCATGAACGGCTTTGAACAGCTCATGAACAGCTTTGAACAGCTCATGAACAGCTTTGAACAGCTTTCAACTGCTCATGAACGGCTTTGAACAGCTCATGAACAGCTTTGAACAGCTTTGAACAGCTCATGAACAGCTTTGAACAGCTTTGAACAGCTCATGAACAGCTCATGAACAGCTTTCAACAGCTCATGAACAGCTTTCAACAGCTTTCAACAGCTCATGAACAGCTTTTATAATTGAATAAAGTTATCAAAGAATTTTCTATATCTCCCACCATTCATCTCATTATCTTTGCTAATAACTAAAAAGCCGAATTTGTCTTGCCAACATTCACGACACATATCATAAAATTTTTCAAATGCCATATCTGTTCCAACGTGATCATTATAAACGTGACGCATATTTAATTCATCCTGTTTGAACATAATTATCATATTTGCGTTGTCTCGAATCAAATGTTTAGGAATTCTTGTATATGTTTGACATAAGTAAAAAGAATCAACATTTCTGTGGCGACCCATACAAAAATATGATCGTATATTATTTTGTTTCTCACAAGCAACATCATCGAATATCATTAGTGAATTATTTTTGGCTTCATCAGGCGGTATAACACTCTCATTATCACTAAATGTAAAATATCCCATCCCTGTTATAGGTGCCATGAGTTTTTCCAAGTACTGATATTTTGGTTGATAGAGCGATTTTGAATATAAATATATGTTCTCAAATTTTAGACCATTCGGACTTTCAATGAGACTAAGCATAACATTAGTCTTCCCACAATTAGATGGACCAACAATTAGAGCCCTAATGCTGTTCGGTAATAAACTACTATGACGTAGTTTTGTATTTGCATCAGTAGAAAAGTCCATGTTTCTCACGGAAATATTTTTGTCTTGTTTTATTAAACGCATTTTGATAACTAATCAATTTTGTTTGTTTGTCAAAGTATATATAAGATGTTACACATTAATATTTTATTCATTTCAGAAAAAGTTATGAAAGGACAAGGTATATTAAATAATTTAATCGACCTTTTACCAATAGAGCTTCATGTACCCGGATATCAATTTTGCGGACCAGGAACAAAATTAAAAAAACGTTTAGCTAGAGGAGATAAAGGCATTAATCCATTAGATGCTGCTTGTAAAGAACATGATATAGCTTATTCGCAAAGTAATGATTCAACAGAACGCAGTCAAGCTGACAAAGTATTAACTGAAAGAGCTTGGGAACGAGTTTTAGCGAAAGATAGTAGTATTGGTGAAAAGACAAGTGCATATATAGTGACCAATGCAATGAAGACAAAAACAAAACTTGGTATGGGACTCCAAAACAAAAAACTGCTCTGCAATAAAAAACTGTTTTTGAAAACTATTAAAACTGCTACCAATATGTTGAAGAAAGAGAAACCTCAGGATATACAAGATGCTATTAAAATCGCTCACAAAGTTATTAATAAATCATTTAAAGGAAATAAACATAATGTCATTGTTCCACGGATTATAAAACTTCCCAAAACTGGTGGATTCTTACCACTTATTCCAATTCTAACTGCACTTGGAGCATTAGGCAGTATAACTTCGGGAGCTACATCAATTGCAAAAGCTGTTACCTCTGCTAAAAATGCTAAGAAAAAGTTAGATGAATCTACACGTCACAATAAAGCAATGGAATCTATTGCCATGGGAAAAGGACTATATCTTAAACCATACAAGAGAGGTTATGGTATAATTTGTAAAAATTCAAAAAACTATTAAATATGCTACCCAACAGACCACTCACAGATGCAGATATCATGAAGTTTGCTAATAGAAATATTCATAATTTTAGAGGCGTTTTTATGCGAGATATTCTTCCAAAACGATCTAAACAAGCAGAGTGTGGAATAGTTAATTTGGATTCTTCAACTGGTAGTGGCACTCATTGGGTAGCATATTATAAAAACAATAATGATTTGGAATATTTTGATAGTTTTGGAAATTTACAACCACCGTTGGAAATCATAAAATATTTGGGTAAAAACATCAAATACAATCATGAGCGAAAACAACAATATAATACATTTAATTGTGGACACTTGTGTTTAGAATTTCTATATAAGAAAAATAAAAATAAATAAATACAAAAAAAATTCTTTTAAAAAGTGCTTTTTATTTAATTTTCATATGGTATAAAAGTATTTTGATAATAAATAATATTTTTTTATTAAGTCTTCAACCATTTTCTTTTGCTTTTCAAAGTTTATTTCATATCGTTCAGGAATCACTTCAGCATCTTCTTGTAAGCAACTTATAAGTCCGCATTTATAATGTAGTATATCATCTTTTTTTTCACGTTCATCTATTAACTTTAGAAAATGTTTGATTAATTCCACATGCTCTAAAAAAATACATCCATCAAAATCCTTTAAAAATTGTATAATAGTTATGCGAGACATCATTTCAAAACAGCTATGCTAATAAGAATAGTAAATTTTAAAATTTGTTCTATCTTTATATAAAGAAATAAATTAAAAAACTAAAATTTTTTTGTTTTATATATTTTTAATTATTTCTATTATTATAATTATTATTATTATTTTATAAAATACTATATTCTAATAGAAAATTAATGTTTCGCCTTTTTACTACTTTCCCAGCCAAAGTAGGGTTGTGCGTTGGGGATAAACATCAGATCCTCATCATCTGCTTCTATCGAATTTCCATATTCAGCAATCTCTTCTAATTCTATGATATAGTTCCCAGTTATTATATCCGTCTTTTTGCTCAGCAGAAATTGCTCCTCAGAGGTCCCCTCAATAGCAGCATCTTCCAAAGCGTTATATCTTTTTGGAAGGTATAGCATCCACTCCTCCAACTCCGCTATCACAACATTTCCGTACTTGTTGTTATGGCGAAACATCCGAAGAACCTTATATGGTTTACCAGTTTCAATGTCCTTTACGGAGCAGTATTGTTTGCTCCTCAATTTATTAAAGGCGGCTACAATATCCCTGTTCGTCATTCTGGAGGTCATATTTCTTTTTATTTGCAATTGAATGTTTGACTTCTACTGAATAGTTACTGTTTTAAAACACTGTATTTATACATATTTGTTTAAAATATTTAGAAAAAATGTATTATAAGTATGTTGTGATATGAGGATACATTCTATTCTTTCTTTATTTTCTACAATAACAACGGATACAATATACATAATCTTTCTTTAAAACAATTGTGCCGGATGTCTGACTCAATTCTAGACCTAAAACCAAACAATATGTGGTGATGTTGTCGTCTATAATTCCAGACAAGTATATCTTATTTTCTACAATCACAACGGTTACTGTATAAAAGGATTCTTAAAATAAAGCGGGAATTTGTCGCCGCCTTTAGAATTCAAAAATTATCAGTTTACAAAATGTGTTCTATTACAAGGCCGGATGCATTCAAATATTAAGAAACTAGATTTTTAGCATTTTCTATTGGCTTCTTCTATCAGCATGAAAATTACGAAATAGTAGATTTTTATTTCTTTGTTTTTAAAGTTTATTTGAAAACTATAAATTACCCTTCTGTTATCATTTTTCTACATATTTTTCTTAAATCTATTATTTCTAAGTCAAATTTATAAAAAAAAAAGGACGGATGTGGTTTGTCTGATAAAAACCGATAAAATATTGCATTATTTTTAGAAATCAGAATATATTTAAAATTTTTCTTAAAGTATATTTTTAAAAACAACAAACATTTTTCAAAACAATGAAAAATAATTTTTTAACATTTAAAAAATTTTTCTACGGGCGTGAAAAAAAAAATTTTAAAAAATATGCTCGATTCATTTCTCTTCATGCTCTAAAATGTTTGTTTAAAGTTTAAACAATAAAAAATAATTTTTTATCATTTAAAAATTTTTTCTATAGGCAAGAAAATAAGACCAAAGAGGAAACAACGTGGAAAAAAAATGTGTGAGATAAGAATTTTTTAAAACAATGGAAAATTTTCTAGTTTTCATAGTAAAAGTCGAATCCCCTTTCATTTTCATCGTAAAAGTCGAATTCCATTGTTTTAAAAAAATTAAAAAAAAAAAGTTGCTTCCCCATTCATTTTCATCGTAGTTGCCTCCCCATTCGTTTTCATCGTAGTCGCACCCCCATTCTTCATCTACTTCAAGCAATCCAGATATCAAAAAATTTAGCTTCCTAGCTCTTTAGGGGCTAGGAAGCGATTTATATGAATTCGTTTACTTGGGTAATTTTGGGACATTTTTCGAAAAATGTCCGATATACCCACATTCATATGGAATACTGATTATCCTAGCTACTTAAGTTATACCTTATTAGAAAGCTACGTTCTCAAGCAATCCAAATATAAATATAAATTGCGAATTATATGAAGTCGTTAAAAACTTGGGTAATTTTGGGACATTTTTCGAAAAATGTCCGATATACCCGCATTCATATCGGGTACTGATTACGCTAGCTACTTAAGTTATACCTTATTAGAAAGCTATGTTCTCAAGCAATCCAAACAATTAGTTACAACAAAAACATCACGGATAGACATAGAGAAAATAGAGACAAACTTACACGCAAAGTTATTGAACATAGAGATAAAAGATACACATACAAACACAACATATACAAGATCAGAGATCAGAAAGATTGAAAAGGAGATGAAAAATACACTTGACAAAATGGAACTTACGAAATTCAAGAACCAACAGTGGGATAAATTTTACAATATCAGATCGAGGATAAAACTTACACATTCAATGAAGATGACGAAATTGAAACACGAGAAGTTTGAGAAACTGAACCTCGTATACAATGACGACTGGTTTATTAACCACACGAGTATAGAGTTTGAAATGGAACATAAATGGTTATTATCACTGGGGAACAAGTTTGCAATACCAGTAGATAGAAAGAATTTCACACCTATACCGCTTATAGCTGACATGGAACAATGGGTTTAGGGTATAAAAGATGATACAGAAAAGGACATAACGCGATCGAAAATAGCGAACAGAATTGCATACTTCAAAAGGAATCTTAGGAATACGGGGAAAGATAAATTTATACTGAGTATATACGAGGTCACCAGGAACTTCATTAAGAAACACGAGAAGGACATAATTATAACTACGGCAGACAAGGGGAATAAAACTGTGATATTATATAGGAGAGATTATATGGAGAAAATGTACCAATTATTAGATGACAAGAGCACATACAGGAAAATTGAAATTGACCCAACAACTAGTCTTCAGAAAAGGAACAATAACTTAATTACACAATTGGGAAAAGATGGGTACATTACCAGATACGAGAAATTCAACATGACGACACAAGCGGCAGCAGCACCTGAGTTATATGGACTGCCAAAGATACACAAAGACGGAATACCACTTCGACCGATATCTGCATCCATGAAGGTACCGTGTTACAGTCTTTCGAAGTATATTGGAACAATTTTGAGGAATATTGTGTCGCCCAAATACAATATACAAAATTCAGTAGAATTAAAACGAAAACTGGAAAGCGTCTCATTGGAAAATGACGATATTATGGTCTCTTTCGACGTGGTATCATTATTCACTAATATACCGATTCACTTGGCTATAAGGAATATACTTGACGAATGGAAAACACTTAAGGAACACACGGCAATACCAAGGCAAACATTTTTGAAAATTCTTCAGTTTTGTTTAACTGATAATAACTATCTCACTTTTGACAATAAATTTTACCATCAAACATATGGTATGCCAATGGGAAACCCCCTATCGCCAACAATTGCAAATATTGTACTTGACACACTACTGGACGATGTAATTGACGAATTAAGGGCTAATAATATAGAGATTAAGTTTATCACTAAGTATGTGGATGACTTGTTTGCGATTATAAGGAAATCGGACGAAGAGAAGATATTAAAAACAATGAACGTTTATCACAATAAGATACAATTTACAATAGAACGCGAGAAGAATATGTCAATACCGTATCTGGACATCAATATCATCAAGGATAATGGAAGAATAAGGACAAATTGGTACACGAAACCCACATCTTCAGGTAGAATGGTTAACTTCAACTCTACACAACCATTGAAAATGAAGATAAGTACAGCGACGAATTTAATAAGGAAAGTATTACAGATAAGTGATGTTGAATACAGGAAAACCAATATTAATAGAATAAGAAAAATACTTACAAAGAATAGTTACCCAACATATATGACGAACAATTTAATCAACAAAGTACTAAAATATGAAAAACAGCAGAAAAATCCAAACACTGAGGAGGAAAAAGTTTTTTACAGTGTACCATTTATTCCCAAACTAACGGAGACAAAAACAATGAAGAGAATGATCACAGAGAAAACAACAACAATAGCTTACAAATCAAATATGACACTGAGGCATCTATTTACAAACAACAAAACAAAAATTGACAAACTTAAGAGTGATAATGTGGTCTATGAGATAAAATGTGACGGTAATGAAAGGGAGAGATGTAACTTGGTTTACATTGGTACGACAAAGAGAATGTTGGGGACGAGAGTTAATGAACACAAAACAGATATTGAAAAAGGAAAAATAACGACGGCATTATCTCTGCACGTAAAGGAGTGCAATCATAAGATATCAAAAAATTTAGCTTCCTAGCTCTTTAGGGGCTAGGAAGCGATTTATATGAATTCGTTTACTTGGGTAATTTTGGGACATTTTTCGAAAAATGTCCGATATACCCACATTCATATGGAATACTGATTATCCTAGCTACTTAAGTTATACCTTATTAGAAAGCTACGTTCTCAAGCAATCCAAATATAAATATAAATTGCGAATTATATGAAGTCGTTAAAAACTTGGGTAATTTTGGGACATTTTTCGAAAAATGTCCGATATACCCGCATTCATATCGGGTACTGATTACGCTAGCTACTTAAGTTATACCTTATTAGAAAGCTATGTTCTCAAGCAATCCAAACAATTAGTTACAACAAAAACATCACGGATAGACATAGAGAAAATAGAGACAAACTTACACGCAAAGTTATTGAACATAGAGATAAAAGATACACATACAAACACAACATATACAAGATCAGAGATCAGAAAGATTGAAAAGGAGATGAAAAATACACTTGACAAAATGGAACTTACGAAATTCAAGAACCAACAGTGGGATAAATTTTACAATATCAGATCGAGGATAAAACTTACACATTCAATGAAGATGACGAAATTGAAACACGAGAAGTTTGAGAAACTGAACCTCGTATACAATGACGACTGGTTTATTAACCACACGAGTATAGAGTTTGAAATGGAACATAAATGGTTATTATCACTGGGGAACAAGTTTGCAATACCAGTAGATAGAAAGAATTTCACACCTATACCGCTTATAGCTGACATGGAACAATGGGTTCAGGGTATAAAAGATGATACAGAAAAGGACATAACGCGATCGAAAATAGCGAACAGAATTGCATACTTCAAAAGGAATCTTAGGAATACGGGGAAAGATAAATTTATACTGAGTATATACGAGGTCACCAGGAACTTCATTAAGAAACACGAGAAGGACATAATTATAACTACGGCAGACAAGGGGAATAAAACTGTGATATTATATAGGAGAGATTATATGGAGAAAATGTACCAATTATTAGATGACAAGAGCACATACAGGAAAATTGAAATTGACCCAACAACTAGTCTTCAGAAAAGGAACAATAACTTAATTACACAATTGGGAAAAGATGGGTACATTACCAGATACGAGAAATTCAACATGACGACACAAGCGGCAGCAGCACCTGAGTTATATGGACTGCCAAAGATACACAAAGACGGAATACCACTTCGACCGATATCTGCATCCATGAAGGTACCGTGTTACAGTCTTTCGAAGTATATTGGAACAATTTTGAGGAATATTGTGTCGCCCAAATACAATATACAAAATTCAGTAGAATTAAAACGAAAACTGGAAAGCGTCTCATTGGAAAATGACGATATTATGGTCTCTTTCGACGTGGTATCATTATTCACTAATATACCGATTCACTTGGCTATAAGGAATATACTTGACAAATGGAAAACACTTAAGGAACACACGGCAATACCAAGGCAAACATTTTTGAAAATTCTTCAGTTTTGTTTAACTGATAATAACTATCTCACTTTTGACAATAAATTTTACCATCAAACATATGGTATGCCAATGGGAAACCCCCTATCGCCAACAATTGCAAATATTGTACTTGACACACTACTGGACGATGTAATTGACGAATTAAGGGCTAATAATATAGAGATTAAGTTTATCACTAAGTATGTGGATGACTTGTTTGCGATTATAAGGAAATCGGACGAAGAGAAGATATTAAAAACAATGAACGTTTATCACAATAAGATACAATTTACAATAGAACGCGAGAAGAATATGTCAATACCGTATCTGGACATCAATATCATCAAGGATAATGGAAGAATAAGGACAAATTGGTACACGAAACCCACATCTTCAGGTAGAATGGTTAACTTCAACTCTACACAACCATTGAAAATGAAGATAAGTACAGCGACGAATTTAATAAGGAAAGTATTACAGATAAGTGATGTTGAATACAGGAAAACCAATATTAATAGAATAAGAAAAATACTTACAAAGAATAGTTACCCAACATATATGACGAACAATTTAATCAACAAAGTACTAAAATATGAAAAACAGCAGAAAAATCCAAACACTGAGGAGGAAAAAGTTTTTTACAGTGTACCATTTATTCCCAAACTAACGGAGACAAAAACAATGAAGAGAATGATCACAGAGAAAACAACAACAATAGCTTACAAATCAAATATGACACTGAGGCATCTATTTACAAACAACAAAACAAAAATTGACAAACTTAAGAGTGATAATGTGGTCTATGAGATAAAATGTGACGGTAATGAAAGGGAGAGATGTAACTTGGTTTACATTGGTACGACAAAGAGAATGTTGGGGACGAGAGTTAATGAACACAAAACAGATATTGAAAAAGGAAAAATAACGACGGCATTATCTCTGCACGTAAAGGAGTGCAATCATAAGATGGATTTTGACAATATTAAGATATTGGACAGAGAACAAAAAGAGAACAAACGATACACTCTTGAAAGCTTAAGAATACAACAAAAAATACACAATACAATGAACACGAAAGAGGACAAGGATAACACAAAACTGCAATATTCCGCGCCAATATTTAATTATTAAATCAGTTGAAGTTCTGTGATATTAGTATTAAGTTTGACTTATAGTATATGTTTGTGTTGTAATGATTATTTATTTATTTATTAATTCTGTGTCGTGAAGTCCAGTTTTTTAAATAATAAGTTAATTGACAATGTAAACAATAGAATTTCGTAAGTTGAACTGTGATATCTTAAGTTTTTCAATGATTTATAATAAAATATTTATATGTTTTTGTCGCTAGAATTCAACAATAAAAGAAAACCCCTGAAGAAGTTTGAAACAAACAAACGAAACGTTGGGTAAATAATAATAAAAATGAAAATACTTTGATTTTTATTTACACATTTGGTAACAAATGATTGACCATAAATAGCCCGTAAGATTGGAATCTTAAAAACTAAAATTGTCAACATCATTGGTCATAAATAGAAAACTAGAAAATTAACTATCGGAGGGCCCGCCGAAGAGAGGAGGTGAAACGAAAAATAACATCATGACGACAAAAATAAGTATGGAAAGTTTCTTCGAGAAAATTAGGAACAAATACAACATTCATACTAGCAGCTTACTGAAGAAATATAGCAGAGAGATGGAGAGATTGGCTAAATTGATGGAGAGAACAACATTTTTACAAGAATGCAGACACATGGGAATCATACCAACACATGTAAGAAACAGTACAAGAACATTAAAACAATTAGTTACAACAAAAACATCACGGATAGACATAGAGAAAATAGAGACAAACTTACACGCAAAGTTATTGAACATAGAGATAAAAGATACACATACAAACACAACATATACAAGATCAGAGATCAGAAAGATTGAAAAGGAGATGAAAAATACACTTGACAAAATGGAACTTACGAAATTCAAGAACCAACAGTGGGATAAATTTTACAATATCAGATCGAGGATAAAACTTACACATTCAATGAAGATGACGAAATTGAAACACGAGAAGTTTGAGAAACTGAACCTCGTATACAATGACGACTGGTTTATTAACCACACGAGTATAGAGTTTGAAATGGAACATAAATGGTTATTATCACTGGGGAACAAGTTTGCAATACCAGTAGATAGAAAGAATTTCACACCTATACCGCTTATAGCTGACATGGAACAATGGGTTCAGGGTATAAAAGATGATACAGAAAAGGACATAACGCGATCGAAAATAGCGAACAGAATTGCATACTTCAAAAGGAATCTTAGGAATACGGGGAAAGATAAATTTATACTGAGTATATACGAGGTCACCAGGAACTTCATTAAGAAACACGAGAAGGACATAATTATAACTACGGCAGACAAGGGGAATAAAACTGTGATATTATATAGGAGAGATTATATGGAGAAAATGTACCAATTATTAGATGACAAGAGCACATACAGGAAAATTGAAATTGACCCAACAACTAGTCTTCAGAAAAGGAACAATAACTTAATTACACAATTGGGAAAAGATGGGTACATTACCAGATACGAGAAATTCAACATGACGACACAAGCGGCAGCAGCACCTGAGTTATATGGACTGCCAAAGATACACAAAGACGGAATACCACTTCGACCGATATCTGCATCCATGAAGGTACCGTGTTACAGTCTTTCGAAGTATATTGGAACAATTTTGAGGAATATTGTGTCGCCCAAATACAATATACAAAATTCAGTAGAATTAAAACGAAAACTGGAAAGCGTCTCATTGGAAAATGACGATATTATGGTCTCTTTCGACGTGGTATCATTATTCACTAATATACCGATTCACTTGGCTATAAGGAATATACTTGACAAATGGAAAACACTTAAGGAACACACGGCAATACCAAGGCAAACATTTTTGAAAATTCTTCAGTTTTGTTTAACTGATAATAACTATCTCACTTTTGACAATAAATTTTACCATCAAACATATGGTATGCCAATGGGAAACCCCCTATCGCCAACAATTGCAAATATTGTACTTGACACACTACTGGACGATGTAATTGACGAATTAAGGGCTAATAATATAGAGATTAAGTTTATCACTAAGTATGTGGATGACTTGTTTGCGATTATAAGGAAATCGGACGAAGAGAAGATATTAAAAACAATGAACGTTTATCACAATAAGATACAATTTACAATAGAACGCGAGAAGAATATGTCAATACCGTATCTGGACATCAATATCATCAAGGATAATGGAAGAATAAGGACAAATTGGTACACGAAACCCACATCTTCAGGTAGAATGGTTAACTTCAACTCTACACAACCATTGAAAATGAAGATAAGTACAGCGACGAATTTAATAAGGAAAGTATTACAGATAAGTGATGTTGAATACAGGAAAACCAATATTAATAGAATAAGAAAAATACTTACAAAGAATAGTTACCCAACATATATGACGAACAATTTAATCAACAAAGTACTAAAATATGAAAAACAGCAGAAAAATCCAAACACTGAGGAGGAAAAAGTTTTTTACAGTGTACCATTTATTCCCAAACTAACGGAGACAAAAACAATGAAGAGAATGATCACAGAGAAAACAACAACAATAGCTTACAAATCAAATATGACACTGAGGCATCTATTTACAAACAACAAAACAAAAATTGACAAACTTAAGAGTGATAATGTGGTCTATGAGATAAAATGTGACGGTAATGAAAGGGAGAGATGTAACTTGGTTTACATTGGTACGACAAAGAGAATGTTGGGGACGAGAGTTAATGAACACAAAACAGATATTGAAAAAGGAAAAATAACGACGGCATTATCTCTGCACGTAAAGGAGTGCAATCATAAGATGGATTTTGACAATATTAAGATATTGGACAGAGAACAAAAAGAGAACAAACGATACACTCTTGAAAGCTTAAGAATACAACAAAAAATACACAATACAATGAACACGAAAGAGGACAAGGATAACACAAAACTGCAATATTCCGCTGCAATATTTAATTATTAAATCAGTTGAAGTTCTGTGATATTAGTATTAAGTTTGACTTATAGTATATGTTTGTGTTGTAATGATTATTTATTTATTTATTAATTCTGTATCGTGAAGTCCAGTTTTTTAAATAATAAGTTAATTAACAATGTAAACAATAGAATTTCGTAAGTTGAACTGTGATATCTTAAGTTTTTCAATGATTTATAATAAAATATTTATATGTTTTTGTCGCTAGAATTCAACAATAAAAGAAAACCCCTGAAGAAGTTTGAAACAAACAAACGAAACGTTGGGTAAATAATAATAAAAATGAAAATACTTTGATTTTTATTTACACATTTGGTAACAAATGATTGACCATAAATAGCCCGTAAGATTGGAATCTTAAAAACTAAAAAAAAAAAAAAAAAAAAAAAAAAAAAAAAAAAAAAACATTTAGCTTCCTAGCTCTTTAGGGGCCTCCAAAATTGCGATTTATATGAAGTCGTTAAAAACTTGGGTAATTTTGGGACATTTTTCGAAAAATGTCGGGTACTAATTATGCTAGCTACTTAAGTTATAGCTTAGTAGAAAGCTACATTCTCAAGCAATCCAAATATCGAAAAATTTTGCTTCCTAGCTCTTTAGGGGCCTCCAAAATTGCGAATTATATGAAGTCGTTAAAAACTTGGGTAATTTTGGGACATTTTTCGAAAAATGTCCGATATACCCGCATTTATATCGGGTACTAATTATGCTAGCTACTTAAGTTATACCTTATGAGAATGCTACATTCTCAAGCAATCCAGATATCAAAAAATTTAGCTTCCTAGCTCTTTAGGGGCTAGGAAGCGATTTATATGAATTCGTTTACTTGGGTAATTTTGGGACATTTTTCGAAAAATGTCCGATATACCCACATTCATATGGGATACTGATTATGCTAGCTACTTAAGTTATACCTTATTAGAAAGCTACGTTCTCAAGCATGTTACGCGCCGGCTAGATCTTTGTAGTAATGTCTAAATGTCTAAGGAAAGATCTCTGAAGAAATATAAGTCAGGAGGCATGTTAGGTCTAATTTCCCAGCTAGCTACTAAGGGATTTGGTTACGTGGTTCTTAACCCAAATTTCTAGCGCGTTACATATAAAAATCTTCTTTCATGCCAAATTAATAAAACCAAAAGTAGATTAAAATAATGAATTTTTAAAAATTAGAAATAGTTGTTATGAGGCTTGATGTTCTGCCAAAGGGTACAATTGTTCCCACCCATCTGATGTTCTGTATATCAGACACCTATGACAATCATAATACCCTATAGTTTAAACGGATTGTCCCTAAATAAAAATCTAGACTGATTAATCTAATTTATATATTGCTAATTCTGTCATTCCCAAAATAATTAAATGCTTATAGATTCATGTTTAAATTCAAAATATTGACATGTTTATTAAAAGAAAATTAAGAAAAATAAATGTTGATAAAGAAAATTAATAATAATATAATCTAACCATTTGTATATAATTTTAATATTCACGTATAATTGAATAAAAGAAGAAGAGATTAAAAAGAATAAAACAAAATCATAAACATAGATATATTCAATTTACATTGATTGTAAGTAACACTTTGAGTTGCATTACTAGACTAATACATTATGCAAATAAACAAAATTGATGAGAACTAGATTGACTAATGAAACGGACGGAATCGGACTAATAATATCATTAATAATAAAGATAATAAAAAAAAATACTAATGAGAGTAAGAGATAATTATTAATTTTGCATTACTTACAGAATGTTATGTTGTTGTTATTTGTTATTTTGTTTAAAATTTCATACCATTTCGTTCCGGTGTTGGGCCCAGCAAAGGAATGTGGTGATGATCATGATGACGTTGACAATTTCTATTTTTAGAATAATCTCAATATAAATTAATAATTCTTGTTACTCTCTAGTTAAGATACATCAAAAAAAATGCGTAATAAAATAAAATAGGGTTTGCAGTACTTAAAATTAAATATATAGGATTTTAGTTATAATTAGAAATATTCATATTTAATTAATGTGGGTAAATTGTAATTATAAAAATTAAATACAAAGCATTTTAATTGTGCTAAATAAGGAAAAATATATAAGTTTTAGTATAGGTTGTACATATTGAAAAAAAAGGATTTTACTTAAATAAAATATTTTAATTCATATTCTAAGATTTTAATGTTAATATTTCGCAAAATTTAGGTTGATAATTATGTATGTATATAAAAGAATAGGTTAATATTTTATGTGATTTTAGATTTTATATCATTTTATATATATATTAGATTTTTAAGCTAAATTTGTAAGTTTTAAATAATAGTTTAATCCATAATTAATCGTAATATGAAGTATTTAAATTTTAAGTAGTAATTATGTAGTTCATAGTAGTTTTTTGTTTTTGATAGTTCTAAGTGAAAATATAGGTTTTTAGGTTATTTTTAATTAATAATAGACTTATATAATTAGTATTAGAAATAATTAATTAATTTTATATATATAGTTGAGCGTAGGTTTAGAAAAAGAAATACTTGGTTATGTCAGGGAAAATATTACCAAATGGCGGATGATCACGTTATTAAAAGGGGTCACGTGTTCCAGAGGCCTAAGGTTTTGGCCAGGTTTATGAAGCCTCTTGCTCTAGATCACGCTGATGATGTTGAAAATCTGGGTTTGTGGTGATTAAGAAAAGCCAAATTGTATGGTCCAACAATAAAAGATGTCTTACTTTGAAATCACGTTGGCACACTAATCTTGGAAAGGTTTTATATATTTGTCGTCACTTCTATTTCCCAGTCCTTTTGATGATTTAAACTGGATTTCCTTTAAATTCCGGATTGTGTGCCAAAATTTGGACAATGTACCATAAAAATGGTTAGAATTCCTAAAGCAAATCTATTGTTAGGTTTATTTAAATTAGAATTCTAAACCAAATTTTACCTTTTTAATATTCTCAAATGATGAAATTATAAAGTTGTGAAGAATTATGTACAGTCTTATACACATTTAATTTTAAATAAAATTTTTCGACTTAAACACTTTTTGCTTTATTTTTCTAATTTTAGCGAGTTTATTACCGCACTGTTTTAAATCTTGATTTCAATTAAACGTTCAAGAAGTTGGATGACAAAATTAGAGTCAAAGTGGAGGAATAATTAGTGTACATCAAAATATACATATAAATTTAACGGGATTGGCATTCCTCTTGTAGACGATCTCTTTCTCACAATTTATTTATTAGTCTATATGCCAATTACGACGTAATTACCCAAAAAAAATATATGATCTCTCACTATAAAAGTTGTATGTATAAAAAAAAATCTCTCATGCTATAAAAAGTAACCTATAGATAAGTATAGGGTTTTCGATAACTGAATTTATTTGATTTAAAAATTTGTAGGTGTTAAGTTTTATAACAATTTTACCATTAAAAAAAATCCGTAACAAACCTGCTTCGTCCAGAGATTTCATATCAAATGGCGAACAGGAAAGATTTTTTTAATTTTTCATTTCAATTATTTTTAACGAACAAGAAAGTTATTTTGTAATATTTCTGAAATTAACATTTTCCCAATTGTTTAACAAATTTTATTAGGCTAATTCTTTATGGATTTGACTTCAAGAAGAAAAAATTTAATCAGCAAGAAATTCGGTATGACTAGATTCAATACAAAAAAAAAAAAAGAATAAGTAAGATATCAAATTTGCTACAATAATGAAAATTTAGTGAAGAAATATAAAACAGTCTGATTCAAATAAGTAGAAAAGGAAAATCAAATGTGTGGCTCGACCCACGATAAGCCGGGTAAAATTACTTTTTTAGATCAGATGTGTGATAACGTCCTACATAGGTACCCTTGAGGTCTTCGATATCATAAAGATTGTTTCCAATTCGATCTCTTATTCTGCATTTAATGAACTTTGGAAAAAACTTCTTGTTAACAGCCTTAACCATGTTACTTAAAACATGATTTTTTCTAAAAACTGTTTGTCCCTTTTCAAATTGTATCGGCCTTGTTCTCAAATTGTATGTTTTACTGGCCTTTTGGTGAGCTATATTCAAGTTCTCTCGTAAGTTACTCCTAACTTTTTGCATTTTGTCGACATTTTCAGAGATGATACAATCTTCACCAGTAAGACAACCAATTTTTTCTAATATTTTGTAACTAGAGCCATGTTGTACCATATTTTGTCCAAATGTGGCGTAGTATGGTGAACATTTTATAGACGAGTGGTAATCACTTCGTAGGATGGACAGGATTTGTGGGATAAATTTGTCCCAATCTCTGTGGTCTTTGTGGCCGTCTAAGAAATGTCTAATTTTGGTTACGATCTCTCTATTTGCCCTCTCCGACGCATTCGATTGTGGTGCGTAGAAACCTGTCTTAATATGTTCTATTTCATATAATTTAAAAAACTCAGTCATTTCCCTAGAAACGAATTGTTTCCCATTATCACTGTGGACAAATCTCGGGACACCAAAAGTTGGGAAAATGTCATTCTGAAAATATGTAATAACGTTAGCAGAAGTTGCAGCTTTTAGCGGTTTCAGAAAAATAAATTTGGTTAAGTGATCCAAACATATAAAGATCATTGAATTTTTAACTTTCGTATATGGGTAAGGTCCCAAGAAATCGCAATAAAATCGTTCAAAAGGGCGACTAGTATGGAATTGTTTACCCATTGGAGGCTTGGAAATTTGGTTTGAAGATTTTATTACTTTGCATTTTTCACAATTGTTTACGTACAACTTGACGTCATTGACCATTGTTGGCCAGAAATATTTTTGACGTATCCTAGCAAGAGTTTTTGTGAAACCTCCATGACAACATGTAATTGAATCATGAGCAGATTGTATTACCTTCTTCGATAATGAATTCGGTATCCACAAACGCCATAAGTTCTCTTCCTCTTCGCTACCTTGTCGAAATTTGACCCGTTTATAAACAAGGTTATTTGTTAATACAATATCTGACAACTTTTGACTCTCGCTTTCCACTGTTTTTCTAAGTTCCTCATATTCTACATCTTTAAATTCGGGGGCAAAAATATCAATTTCAGGGGGTACTTCAAATGAAACAATTTCGTCAACATCCATTCGAGAAAGACAGTCAGGGACAATGTTTAAGGAGCCTTTACGGTGTTCAATCCGAAAATCATAGCGTTGCAACCTTAGGCTCCATCTAGCCAATCGACCACTTAAGTCCTTTTGGGACATTAACCATTTCAAAGAGGAATGGTCGGTGATTATTCGAAATGAAAGGCCCTCAATATATGGTCTAAACCGATTCACACAGACTACAGCTGCCATACACTCCAGCTCTGTCACAGTGTAATTTCGCTGGGATTTATTCAGCTTTTGCGAGACAAAAGCTATAGGGTGTTCTTTTCCAAATTCATCAAATTGAAATATAACTCCCCCAACACCAATTTTTGACGCGTCACATTGTATAATAAATTCGCGGTCAAAGTTTGGTTGGGCCAACACAGGCGCAGAAGATAAGGCATCTTTTAATTTCTCAAAAGATATTTTTGCTTCTTCTGTGAGTGTAAATGGCTTACAACTCTTTTTGAGGCAATCTGTAAGAGGACCGGCCAAGTCTGCAAAATTACTGATAAAAGTTCTATACCAATTGGCCATGCCAATGAATCGCCTGACCTGTTTTGGCGTCTTTGGTATTGGAAAGTTCCTAATTGAGGATACTTTATCAGGGTCTACTTTCAAAGTTCCATTTCCGACTACGTAGCCTAAATAACGGATTTCTGTCTGACAGAATTTGCTTTTACTGACGTTTATTGTCAGTTTTGCCATTTTAAGACAGTTTGCAACTTCCTTCAAGAGACTCATATGAGAGTCAAAATCTGGACTACAGACAAGCAAATCGTCCAAGTATATAAATACGTTCTCTCGCAATCTAGACGGTATAACCTTGTCCATAAGTCTACTCATGGTTTGAGGACCATTACATAGACCAAATGGCATGTACTTATAATGGTACAAAGGTTTGCCTGGAACTACAAAAGCCGTCTTTTCTTTCGAGGAATTTGTCAGTCTAATTTGGAGGAATGCGTCTTTGAGATCAATGCCAGTAATGAAAAATGTATCTTTCAACCTGCTCAGTAATCCGTTTATATGGGGAAGCGGATACGAGTCCTTTTTCGTTACAGCATTGAGCTTACGCGAGTCTATACAGAGACGAACCTTCCCTGGTTTTCTTACCAGTACCACTGGTGAACACCAGGGTGAATTGGACTCCTCAATTACACCCATACCTAAAAGTCTCTCTATTTCAAGGTAAGCTTCCTCTTGGCGAGGTGGAGATAAGGGGTAATGTTTGCATTTGATGGGAGCCGCATCACCGGTATCTATGTCATGCTCGAGGAGGTCCGTAGAACCCAATCCAAGCTTTTCGAAGGACGGAAACTCTAGGATAATTTTTTCTAATATAAGACTCTGTTCGGGATTTAGGTCATGAAATTTCGACAACTCTTTATTTTCTGAAAATGTTGCCTCTATAGCGGATACTGATGGAATAATTTCTGGGGCAAGTGCAAATTCTCTCCAAAAATTTATTCCGAAATAAGCTTTTTGACTAAGAGAAGGAACCAGGTAGAATAAAATATTTTTGGTTACATTTTTAAAATTTATGGGAAGCATACAGTAGCCTATCACCTTTTGTTTAGAACCATTGGCAGTAGATAAAACAGATTGAAATGGTTTATACGATATATTATGTCTTTTTATGAAATCTAAGCAGTTATCTCCTAGTACCGAAACATTGGCACCTGAGTCCAATAAACCTATTAAGGTATTGTCAAATATTCTAACTTTTGCAAAGGGACGATCATCAGAGCCATGTAATATGGTGGATGCCACAAGTTTCCGATAATATTTACGTTTTTTAAAACGATTTCGGCATTGAACTATTTTTTTATATGGATTTCTAAGCAATGAATGGGATCCATCATAAATTTTATATTTAATATTTTCTGTTTTAACTACATCATAAAAAGGATCGGTTTGCGTTGTTTTGTTTTCAGTTAAAGTGACATTATATGAAAATTTATTGGAATTTTGTGTTTGGTTTTCTGATACGTAATCATCAAAATCAGTTCCTAGTTTGAACTCGGGGACTGACGGGATGGACGAGTGTCCCCGGTAGCCACATCGCCCGTTTGTTGGTTTCCCTGGAAAGTATGCCTGTTAGGGCATGAAGGCGTCAAAAATCCTTTTTGCCCACATTTGAAACAAAAAGGTTTAGTGATTTCTTTTGCACAATAAATGTAAGAGTGTCCTAATGACAGACAGTTCCAACATTTAATATTAGAATAGTCGAATTTAACATTACTCTTTGAAACTTTAAAAGCATCGAGCTGGGGATCAATTGAGTCAGGGCTAATTAACTCATCATCTTGTGAATCAAGTTCGCTAACGTTTCGACCTGCAGTTTGTATAACAGTTTTATTGTCGCGAAGAACCTTTTCTGCCTTACGGGCAAGGTCTCTAAAATCATTTAACGATTTAGATTCTGAGCTAAAAAGAAGAAATCTTAAGTTTGGCTGTATATTCCTTTTTATTATATCTAGCAGTGTATGATCTGGCAATGGGCTTTGTAACCTTAAATTCATAGATACGACAGCACTATGAAAGTCGTCATAAGTTTCTTTATGCTGTTGTTTACGCAAGGAAATTCGCAAAATAATGTCATGTTCTGACTCAAGATAACCAAATTCCTTGGTTAAAGCGTATCTTAGAATGGGATAAGTTACTTCTCGGTTTTGCTTCATAAACAGCCAATACCACTGTTCTGCTTTTCCATTGAGAAGTACATGGAAATTGGACAATAGATGTTCGTCGGAACATCTTGTTCTAGAAACAAGAGTTTCTACTTTAAATAGAAAATCCGATACAGAACCGGTACCGTCATAGGAAATTTTCCATTTTTCGAGTTTTATATTTAAATCACCATTTGAATAAGATCTGTTAGAATTAGAAGGATGGTTACAATTTAAATTGGGTGTATTAGAATAGGTGGTATTTGTTTGCGTTACTGGCCTTCTTTGAGAAGTAGAGTCGTTTGCACTTCCTATTTGCGATATACTATCTCTTATAGAAGACAGCTCTCTTCTAAATTCTTCTCTCGTATTTCGCATGGTCTGTTCCATCATTGAAATAAGAGTATCAAAAGGAGTTGCAGAATCATTTTCATTGCTTGCCACAATAGGTGGATTACTAACTAATTCTATATTTGAGAAACTACTAGCGCCTTGTTGTTCCAAAGGAATCAAATTTGGTTGTACAGAAGTATGATTATTGTCCATTATATTGACGTTAGTATTAGAAATTGTAGGCAAGTTTGTGAAGCTTTGGGCACGAGGTACTTCTTGTGTGCGTTTTGGTGTATTCTTTACAACCGGTGAATGAGCAATACGAGGTCTTGAACTTGTAGGTGGATCTTGTAATTCTATAGATATATTATTTCTTAAAGAATCGGAACTTCTATTACGACCACGTGAAAATGAGGTACTATTTTGAGCTCCCCGATTTCTTGTATTCATATCGAAAAAAAACGGACAAGTATGTATATAATGAGAAAACTCTTTCAAAATTATTTCTTAATATTAAAAAAATTTGTTTATTATTTAGTAAAAAAAAAAAAAAATATGTAAGCAAAAATATATATATTTTCTTTAAATCGTGTTTTTACTTTTTGGGAATGACAAAAATTTACAAAACATATTTAGAAATCAAAAGTCTAGGTAGAATTTTAACTCCACGTCGAAATTACTAAAATTTTCTTTATGAAAACAATTAAAAATGCAGATCAGCAACATTCAAAAGTTTAAAATCACTTTGCAAAATGGACTTGAAAAGCATTATAAAATAATTTCACATAAACCTTATGCAACAAATTTCGAAATTTTACTTTCAATTATTGGACTCTAAAGTTAAATGTAAATTTTTCATTATATGGTTATAGAAAATACAATATTTAAGGTTTGTAGCGCAACTAGATTTAGAATTTATAAATTTAATTCAAACAAATCTAGGACTTATACAAATAAAATAAGTATTTGGTGTTAGAAAAATAAACAAAATTGCTTTTAACCATACTATTAAGAAAATTAAGCAACAATTAATTGCTCAATAATTTCTGCGAAGTTTATTTTGGCCTTACGAAGGCCCCACGTTGGGCGCCATATATGTTACGCGCCGGCTAGATCTTTGTAGTAATGTCTAAATGTCTAAGGAAAGATCTCTGAAGAAATATAAGTCAGGAGGCATGTTAGGTCTAATTTCCCAGCTAGCTACTAAGGGATTTGGTTACGTGGTTCTTAACCCAAATTTCTAGCGCGTTACATATAAAAATCTTCTTTCATGCCAAATTAATAAAACCAAAAGTAGATTAAAATAATGAATTTTTAAAAATTAGAAATAGTTGTTATGAGGCTTGATGTTCTGCCAAAGGGTACAATTGTTCCCACCCATCTGATGTTCTGTATATCAGACACCTATGACAATCATAATACCCTATAGTTTAAACGGATTGTCCCTAAATAAAAATCTAGACTGATTAATCTAATTTATATATTGCTAATTCTGTCATTCCCAAAATAATTAAATGCTTATAGATTCATGTTTAAATTCAAAATATTGACATGTTTATTAAAAGAAAATTAAGAAAAATAAATGTTGATAAAGAAAATTAATAATAATATAATCTAACCATTTGTATATAATTTTAATATTCACGTATAATTGAATAAAAGAAGAAGAGATTAAAAAGAATAAAACAAAATCATAAACATAGATATATTCAATTTACATTGATTGTAAGTAACACTTTGAGTTGCATTACTAGACTAAAACATTATGCAAATAAACAAAATTGATGAGAACTAGATTGACTAATGAAACGGACGGAATCGGACTAATAATATCATTAATAATAAAGATAATAAAAAAAAAATACTAATGAGAGTAAGAGATAATTATTAATTTTGCATTACTTACAGAATGTTATGTTGTTGTTATTTGTTATTTTGTTTAAAATTTCATACCATTTCGTTCCGGTGTTGGGCCCAGCAAAGGAATGTGGTGATGATCATGATGACGTTGACAATTTCTATTTTTAGAATAATCTCAATATAAATTAATAATTCTTGTTACTCTCTAGTTAAGATACATCAAAAAAAATGCGTAATAAAATAAAATAGGGTTTGCAGTACTTAAAATTAAATATATAGGATTTTAGTTATAATTAGAAATATTCATATTTAATTAATGTGGGTAAATTGTAATTATAAAAATTAAATACAAAGCATTTTAATTGTGCTAAATAAGGAAAAATATATAAGTTTTAGTATAGGTTGTACATATTGAAAAAAAAGGATTTTACTTAAATAAAATATTTTAATTCATATTCTAAGATTTTAATGTTAATATTTCGCAAAATTTAGGTTGATAATTATGTATGTATATAAAAGAATAGGTTAATATTTTATGTGATTTTAGATTTTATATCATTTTATATATATATTAGATTTTTAAGCTAAATTTGTAAGTTTTAAATAATAGTTTAATCCATAATTAATCGTAATATGAAGTATTTAAATTTTAAGTAGTAATTATGTAGTTCATAGTAGTTTTTTGTTTTTGATAGTTCTAAGTGAAAATATAGGTTTTTAGGTTATTTTTAATTAATAATAGACTTATATAATTAGTATTAGAAATAATTAATTAATTTTATATATATAGTTGAGCGTAGGTTTAGAAAAAGAAATACTTGGTTATGTCAGGGAAAATATTACCAAATGGCGGATGATCACGTTATTAAAAGGGGTCACGTGTTCCAGAGGCCTAAGGTTTTGGCCAGGTTTATGAAGCCTCTTGCTCTAGATCACGCTGATGATGTTGAAAATCTGGGTTTGTGGTGATTAAGAAAAGCCAAATTGTATGGTCCAACAATAAAAGATGTCTTACTTTGAAATCACGTTGGCACACTAATCTTGGAAAGGTTTTATATATTTGTCGTCACTTCTATTTCCCAGTCCTTTTGATGATTTAAACTGGATTTCCTTTAAATTCCGGATTGTGTGCCAAAATTTGGACAATGTACCATAAAAATGGTTAGAATTCCTAAAGCAAATCTATTGTTAGGTTTATTTAAATTAGAATTCTAAACCAAATTTTACCTTTTTAATATTCTCAAATGATGAAATTATAAAGTTGTGAAGAATTATGTACAGTCTTATACACATTTAATTTTAAATAAAATTTTTCGACTTAAACACTTTTTGCTTTATTTTTCTAATTTTAGCGAGTTTATTACCGCACTGTTTTAAATCTTGATTTCAATTAAACGTTCAAGAAGTTGGATGACAAAATTAGAGTCAAAGTGGAGGAATAATTAGTGTACATCAAAATATACATATAAATTTAACGGGATTGGCATTCCTCTTGTAGACGATCTCTTTCTCACAATTTATTTATTAGTCTATATGCCAATTACGACGTAATTACCCAAAAAAAATATATGATCTCTCACTATAAAAGTTGTATGTATAAAAAAAAATCTCTCATGCTATAAAAAGTAACCTATAGATAAGTATAGGGTTTTCGATAACTGAATTTATTTGATTTAAAAATTTGTAGGTGTTAAGTTTTATAACAATTTTACCATTAAAAAAAATCCGTAACAAGCAATCCAAATATAAATATAAATTGCGAATTATATGAAGTCGTAAAAAACTTGGGTAATTTTGGGACATTTTTCGAAAAATGTCCGATATACCCGCATTCATATCGGGTACTGATTACGCTAGCTACTTAAGTTATACCTTATTAGAAAGCTATGTTCTCAAGCAATCCAATTATAAAAACATTTAGCTTCCTAGCTCTTTAGGGGCCTCCAAAATTGCGATTTATATGAAGTCGTTAAAAACTTGGGTAATTTTGGGACATTTTTCGAAAAATTAGGGGCCTCCAAAATTGCGATTTATATGAAGTCGTTAAAAACTTGGGTAATTTTGGGACATTTTTCGAAAAATGTCGGGTACTAATTATGCTAGCTACTTAAGTTATAGCTTAGTAGAAAGCTACATTCTCAAGCAATCCAAATATCAAAAAATTTTGCTTCCTAGCTCTTTAGGGGCCTCCAAAATTGCGAATTATATGAAGTCGTTAAAAACTTGGGTAATTTTGGGACATTTTTCGAAAAATGTCCGATATACCCGCATTTATATCGGGTACTAATTATGCTAGCTACTTAAGTTATACCTTATGAGAATGCTACATTCTCAAGCAATCCAGATATCAAAAAATTTAGCTTCCTAGCTCTTTAGGGGCTAGGAAGCGATTTATATGAATTCGTTTACTTGGATAATTTTGGGACATTTTTCGAAAAATGTCCGATATACCCACATTCATATGGGATACTGATTATCCTAGCTACTTAAGTTATACCTTATTAGAAAGCTACGTTCTCAAGCAATCCAAATATAAATATAAATTGCGAATTATATGAAGTCGTTAAAAACTTGGGTAATTTTGGGACATTTTTCGAAAAATGTCCGATATACCCGCATTCATATCGGGTACTGATTACGCTAGCTACTTAAGTTATACCTTATTAGAAAGCTATGTTCTCAAGCAATCCAAATATAAAAACATTTAGCTTCCTAGCTCTTTAGGGGCCTCCAAAATTGCGATTTATATGAAGTCGTTAAAAACTTGGGTAATTTTGGGACATTTTTCGATATACCCGCATTCATATGGGATACTGATTATGCTAGCTACTTAAGTTATACCTTATTAGAAAGTTACGTTCTCAAGCAATCCAAATATAAAAAAATTTAGCTTCCTAGCTCTTTAGGGGCCTCCAAAATTGCGATTTATATGAAGTCGTTAAAAACTTGGGTAATTTTGGGACATTTTTCGAAAAATGTCCGATATACCCGCATTCATATCGGGTACTGATTACGCTAGCTACTTAAGTTATACCTTATTAGAAAGCTATGTTCTCAAGCAATCCAAATATAAAAACATTTAGCTTCCTAGCTCTTTAGGGGCCTCCAAAATTGCGATTTATATGAAGTCGTTAAAGACTTGGGTAATTTTGGGACATTTTTCGAAAAATATCGAGTACTAATTATGCTAGCTACTTAAGTTATAGCTTAGTAGAAAGCTACATTCTCAAGCAATCCAAATATCAAAAAATTTTGCTTCCTAGCTCTTTAGGGGCCTCCAAAATTGCGAATTATATGAAGTCGTTAAAAACTTGGGTAATTTTGGGACATTTTTCGAAAAATGTCCGATATACCCGCATTTATATCGGGTACTAATTATGCTAGCTACTTAACTTATACCTTATGAGAATGCTACATTCTCAAGCAATCCAGATATTAAAAAATTTAGCTTCCTAGCTTTTTAGGGGCTAGGAAGCGATTTATATGAATTCGTTTACTTGGGTAATTTTGGGACATTTTTCGAAAAATGTCCGATATACCCACATTCATATGGGATACTGATTATGCTAGCTACTTAAGTTATACCTTATTAGAAAGCTACGTTCTCAAGCAATCCAAATATAAATATAAATTGCGAATTATATGAAGTCGTTAAAAACTTGGGTAATTTTTAGACATTTTTCGAAAAATGTCCGATATACCCGCATTCATATCGGGTACTGATTACGCTAGCTACTTAAGTTATACCTTATTAGAAAGCTATGTTCTCAAGCAATCCAAATATAGAAACATTTAGCTTCCTAGCTCTTTAGGGGCCTCCAAAATTGCGATTTATATGAAGTCGTTAAAAACTTGGGTAATTTTGGGACATTTTTCGAAAAATGTCGGGTACTAATTATGCTAGCTACTTAAGTTATAGCTTAGTAGAAAGCTACATTCTCAAGCAATCCAAATATCAAAAAATTTTGCTTCCTAGCTCTTTAGGGGCCTCCAAAATTGCGAATTATATGAAGTCGTTAAAAACTTGGGTAATTTTGGGACATTTTTCGAAAAATGTCCGATATACCCGCATTTATATCGGGTACTAATTATGCTAGCTACTTAAGTTATACCTTATGAGAATGCTACATTCTCAAGCAATCCAGATATCAAAAAATTTAGCTTCCTAGCTCTTTAGGGGCTAGGAAGCGATTTATATGAATTCGTTTACTTGGGTAATTTTGGGACATTTTTCGAAAAATGTCCGATATACCCACATTCATATGGGATACTGATTATCCTAGCTACTTAAGTTATACCTTATTAGAAAGCTACGTTCTCAAGCAATCCAAATATAAATATAAATTGCGAATTATATGAAGTCGTTAAAAACTTGGGTAATTTTGGGACATTTTTCGAAAAATGTCCGATATACCCGCATTCATATCGGGTACTGATTACGCTAGCTACTTAAGTTATACCTTATTAGAAAGCTATGTTCTCAAGCAATCCAAATATAAAAACATTTAGCTTCCTAGCTCTTTAGGGGCCTCCAAAATTGCGATTTATATGAAGTCGTTAAAAACTTGGGTAATTTTGGGACATTTTTCGAAAAATGTCGGGTACTAATTATGCTAGCTACTTAAGTTATAGCTTAGTAGAAAGCTACATTCTCAAGCAATCCAAATATCGAAAAATTTAGCTTCCTAGCTCTTTAGGGGCCTCCAAAATTGCGATTTATATGAAGTCGTTAAAAACTTGGGTAATTTTGGGACATTTTTCGAAAAATGTCCGATATACCCGCATTCATATCGGGTACTGATTACGCTAGCTACTTAAGTTATACCTTATTAGCTATGTTCTCAAGCAATCCAAATATAAAAACATTTTGCTTCCTAGCTCTTTAGGGGCCTCCAAAATTGCGAATTATATGAAGTCGTTAAAAACTTGGGTAATTTTGGGACATTTTTGGAAAAATGTCCGATATACCCGCATTCATATCGGGTACTGATTACGCTAGCTACTTAAGCTATACCTTATTAGAAAGCTATGTTCTCAAGCAATCCAAATATAAAAACATTTAGCTTCCTAGCTCTTTAGGGGCCTATATGAAGTCGTTAAAGACTTGGGTAATTTTGGGACATTTTTCGAAAAATGTCGAGTACTAATTATGCTAGCTACTTAAGTTATAGCTTAGTAGAAAGCTACATTCTCAAGCAATCCAAATATCAAAAAATTTTGCTTCCTAGCTCTTTAGGGGCCTCCAAAATTGCGAATTATATGAAGTCGTTAAAAACTTGGGTAATTTTGGGACATTTTTCGAAAAATGTCCGATATACCCGCATTTATATCGGGTACTAATTATGCTAGCTACTTAACTTATACCTTATGAGAATGCTACATTCTCAAGCAATCCAGATATTAAAAAATTTAGCTTCCTAGCTCTTTAGGGGCTAGGAAGCGATTTATATGAATTCGTTTACTTGGGTAATTTTGGGACATTTTTCGAAAAATGTCCGATATACCCACATTCATATGGGATACTGATTATCCTAGCTACTTAAGTTATACCTTATTAGAAAGCTACGTTCTCAAGCAATCCAAATATAAATATAAATTGCGAATTATATGAAGTCGTTAAAAACTTGGGTAATTTTTAGACATTTTTCGAAAAATGTCCGATATACCCGCATTCATATCGGGTACTGATTACGCTAGCTACTTAAGTTATACCTTATTAGAAAGCTATGTTCTCAAGCAATCCAAATATAGAAACATTTAGCTTCCTAGCTCTTTAGGGGCCTCCAAAATTGCGAATTATATGAAGTCGTTAAAAACTTGGGTAATTTTGGGACATTTTTCGAAAAATGTCGGGTACTAATTATGCTAGCTACTTAAGTTATAGCTTAGTAGAAAGCTACATTCTCAAGCAATCCAAATATCAAAAAATTTTGCTTCCTAGCTCTTTAGGGGCCTCCAAAATTGCGAATTATATGAAGTCGTTAAAAACTTGGGTAATTTTGGGACATTTTTCGAAAAATGTCCGATATACCCGCATTTATATCGGGTACTAATTATGCTAGCTACTTAAGTTATACCTTATGAGAATGCTACATTCTCAAGCAATCCAGATATCAAAAAATTTAGCTTCCTAGCTCTTTAGGGGCTAGGAAGCGATTTATATGAATTCGTTTACTTGGGTAATTTTGGGACATTTTTCGAAAAATGTCCGATATACCCACATTCATATGGGATACTGATTATCCTAGCTACTTAAGTTATACCTTATTAGAAAGCTACGTTCTCAAGCAATCCAAATATAAATATAAATTGCGAATTATATGAAGTCGTTAAAAACTTGGGTAATTTTGGGACATTTTTCGAAAAATGTCCGATATACCCGCATTCATATCGGGTACTGATTACGCTAGCTACTTAAGTTATACCTTATTAGAAAGCTATGTTCTCAAGCAATCCAAATATAAAAACATTTAGCTTCCTAGCTCTTTAGGGGCCTCCAAAATTGCGATTTATATGAAGTCGTTAAAAACTTGGGTAATTTTGGGACATTTTTCGAAAAATGTCGGGTACTAATTATGCTAGCTACTTAAGTTATAGCTTAGTAGAAAGCTACATTCTCAAGCAATCCAAATATCGAAAAATTTAGCTTCCTAGCTCTTTAGGGGCCTCCAAAATTGCGATTTATATGAAGTCGTTAAAAACTTGGGTAATTTTGGGACATTTTTCGAAAAATGTCCGATATACCCGCATTCATATCGGGTACTGATTACGCTAGCTACTTAAGTTATACCTTATTAGCTATGTTCTCAAGCAATCCAAATATAAAAACATTTTGCTTCCTAGCTCTTTAGGGGCCTCCAAAATTGCGAATTATATGAAGTCGTTAAAAACTTGGGTAATTTTGGGACATTTTTGGAAAAATGTCCGATATACCCGCATTCATATCGGGTACTGATTACGCTAGCTACTTAAGCTATACCTTATTAGAAAGCTATGTTCTCAAGCAATCCAAATATAAAAACATTTAGCTTCCTAGCTCTTTAGGGGCCTCCAAAATTGCGATTTATATGAAGTCGTTAAAAACTTGGGTAATTTTGGGACATTTTTCGAAAAATGTCGGGTACTAATTATGCTAGCTACTTAAGTTATAGCTTAGTAGAAAGCTACATTCTCAAGCAATCCAAATATCAAAACATTTTGCTTCCTAGCTCTTTAGGGGCCTCCAAAATTGCGAATTATATGAAGTCGTTAAAAACTTGGGTAATTTTGGGACATTTTTCGAAAAATGTCCGATATACCCGCATTTATATCGGGTACTAATTATGCTAGCTACTTAAGTTATACCTTATGAGAATGCTACATTCTCAAGCAATCCAGATATCAAAAAATTTAGCTTCCTAGCTCTTTAGGGGCCTAAAAAATAGCGATTTATATGAAGTCGTTAAAAACTTTTTCGAAAAATGTCCGATATACCCGCATTTATATCGGGTACTAATTATGCTAGCTACTTAAGTTATAGCTTAGTAGAAAGCTACATTCTCAAGCAATCCAAATATAAAAAAATTTTGCTTCCTAGCTCTTTAGGGGCCTCCAAAATTGCGAATTATATGAAGTCGTTAAAAACTTGGGTAATTTTGGGACATTTATCGAAAAATGTCGGGTACTGATTATGCTAGCTACTTAAGTTATAGCTTAGTAGAAAGCTACATTCTCAAGCAAAAAATTTGGCTTCCTACCTCTTTAGGGGCCTTTAGAATTGCGATTTATATGAATTCGTTTACTTGGGTAATTTTGGACATTTTTCGAAAAATGTCCGATATACCCGCATTCATATGGGATACTGATTATGCTAGCTACTTAAGTTATACCTTATTAGAAAGCTACGTTCTCAAGCAATCCAAATATAAAAAAATTTAGCTTCCTAGCTCTTTAGGGGCCTCCAAAATTGCGATTTATATGAAGTCGTTAAAAACTTGGGTAATTTTGGGACATTTTTCGAAAAATGTCCGATATACCCGCATTTATATCGGGTACTAATTATGCTAGCTACTTAAGTTATACCTTATGAGAATGCTACATTCTCAAGCAATCCAGATATCAAAAAATTTAGCTTCCTAGCTCTTTAGGGGCTAGGAAGCGATTTATATGAATTCGTTTACTTGGGTAATTTTGGGACATTTTTCGAAAAATGTCCGATATACCCACATTCATATGGGATACTGATTATCCTAGCTACTTAAGTTATACCTTATTAGAAAGCTACGTTCTCAAGCAATCCAAATATAAATATAAATTGCGAATTATATGAAGTCGTTAAAAACTTGGGTAATTTTGGGACATTTTTCGAAAAATGTCCGATATACCCGCATTCATATCGGGTACTGATTACGCTAGCTACTTAAGTTATACCTTATTAGAAAGCTATGTTCTCAAGCAATCCAAATATAAAAACATTTAGCTTCCTAGCTCTTTAGGGGCCTCCAAAATTGCGATTTATATGAAGTCGTTAAAAACTTGGGTAATTTTGGGACATTTTTCGAAAAATGTCGGGTACTAATTATGCTAGCTACTTAAGTTATAGCTTAGTAGAAAGCTACATTCTCAAGCAATCCAAATATCGAAAAATTTTGCTTCCTAGCTCTTTAGGGGCCTCCAAAATTGCGAACTATATGAAGTCGTTAAAAACTTGGGTAATTTTGGGACATTTTTCGAAAAATGTCCGATATACCCGCACTTGTATCGGGTACTAATTATGCTAGCTACTTAAGTTATACCTTATGAGAATGCTACATTCTCAAGCAATCCAGATATCAAAAAATTTAGCTTCCTAGCTCTTTAGGGGCTAGGAAGCGATTTATATGAATTCGTTTACTTGGGTAATTTTGGGACATTTTTCGAAAAATGTCCGATATACCCACATTCATATGGGATACTGATTATCCTAGCTACTTAAGTTATACCTTATTAGAAAGCTACGTTCTCAAGCAATCCAAATATAAATATAAATTGCGAATTATATGAAGTCGTTAAAAACTTGGGTAATTTTGGGACATTTTTCGAAAAATGTCCGATATACCCGCATTCATATCGGGTACTGATTACGCTAGCTACTTAAGTTATACCTTATTAGAAAGCTATGTTCTCAAGCAATCCAAATATAAAAACATTTAGCTTCCTAGCTCTTTAGGGGCCTCCAAAATTGCGATTTATATGAAGTCGTTAAAAACTTGGGTAATTTTGGGACATTTTTCGATATACCCGCATTCATATGGGATACTGATTATGCTAGCTACTTAAGTTATACCTTATTAGAAAGTTACGTTCTCAAGCAATCCAAATATAAAAAAATTTAGCTTCCTAGCTCTTTAGGGGCCTCCAAAATTGCGATTTATATGAAGTCGTTAAAAACTTGGGTAATTTTGGGACATTTTTCGAAAAATGTCCGATATACCCGCATTCATATCGGGTACTGATTACGCTAGCTACTTAAGTTATACCTTATTAGAAAGCTATGTTCTCAAGCAATCCAAATATAAAAACATTTAGCTTCCTAGCTCTTTAGGGGCCTCCAAAATTGCGATTTATATGAAGTCGTTAAAGACTTGGGTAATTTTGGGACATTTTTCGAAAAATGTCGAGTACTAATTATGCTAGCTACTTAAGTTATAGCTTAGTAGAAAGCTACATTCTCAAGCAATCCAAATATCAAAAAATTTTGCTTCCTAGCTCTTTAGGGGCCTCCAAAATTGCGAATTATATGAAGTCGTTAAAAACTTGGGTAATTTTGGGACATTTTTCGAAAAATGTCCGATATACCCGCATTTATATCGGGTACTAATTATGCTAGCTACTTAACTTATACCTTATGAGAATGCTACATTCTCAAGCAATCCAGATATTAAAAAATTTAGCTTCCTAGCTTTTTAGGGGCTAGGAAGCGATTTATATGAATTCGTTTACTTGGGTAATTTTGGGACATTTTTCGAAAAATGTCCGATATACCCACATTCATATGGGATACTGATTATCCTAGCTACTTAAGTTATACCTTATTAGAAAGCTACGTTCTCAAGCAATCCAAATATAAATATAAATTGCGAATTATATGAAGTCGTTAAAAACTTGGGTAATTTTTAGACATTTTTCGAAAAATGTCCGATATACCCGCATTCATATCGGGTACTGATTACGCTAGCTACTTAAGTTATACCTTATTAGAAAGCTATGTTCTCAAGCAATCCAAATATAGAAACATTTAGCTTCCTAGCTCTTTAGGGGCCTCCAAAATTGCGATTTATATGAAGTCGTTAAAAACTTGGGTAATTTTGGGACATTTTTCGAAAAATGTCGGGTACTAATTATGCTAGCTACTTAAGTTATAGCTTAGTAGAAAGCTACATTCTCAAGCAATCCAAATATCAAAAAATTTTGCTTCCTAGCTCTTTAGGGGCCTCCAAAATTGCGAATTATATGAAGTCGTTAAAAACTTGGGTAATTTTGGGACATTTTTCGAAAAATGTCCGATATACCCGCATTTATATCGGGTACTAATTATGCTAGCTACTTAAGTTATACCTTATGAGAATGCTACATTCTCAAGCAATCCAGATATCAAAAAATTTAGCTTCCTAGCTCTTTAGGGGCTAGGAAGCGATTTATATGAATTCGTTTACTTGGGTAATTTTGGGACATTTTTCGAAAAATGTCCGATATACCCACATTCATATGGGATACTGATTATCCTAGCTACTTAAGTTATACCTTATTAGAAAGCTACGTTCTCAAGCAATCCAAATATAAATATAAATTGCGAATTATATGAAGTCGTTAAAAACTTGGGTAATTTTGGGACATTTTTCGAAAAATGTCCGATATACCCGCATTCATATCGGGTACTGATTACGCTAGCTACTTAAGTTATACCTTATTAGAAAGCTATGTTCTCAAGCAATCCAAATATAAAAACATTTAGCTTCCTAGCTCTTTAGGGGCCTCCAAAATTGCGATTTATATGAAGTCGTTAAAAACTTGGGTAATTTTGGGACATTTTTCGAAAAATGTCGGGTACTAATTATGCTAGCTACTTAAGTTATAGCTTAGTAGAAAGCTACATTCTCAAGCAATCCAAATATCGAAAAATTTAGCTTCCTAGCTCTTTAGGGGCCTCCAAAATTGCGATTTATATGAAGTCGTTAAAAACTTGGGTAATTTTGGGACATTTTTCGAAAAATGTCCGATATACCCGCATTCATATCGGGTACTGATTACGCTAGCTACTTAAGTTATACCTTATTAGCTATGTTCTCAAGCAATCCAAATATAAAAACATTTTGCTTCCTAGCTCTTTAGGGGCCTCCAAAATTGCGAATTATATGAAGTCGTTAAAAACTTGGGTAATTTTGGGACATTTTTGGAAAAATGTCCGATATACCCGCATTCATATCGGGTACTGATTACGCTAGCTACTTAAGCTATACCTTATTAGAAAGCTATGTTCTCAAGCAATCCAAATATAAAAACATTTAGCTTCCTAGCTCTTTAGGGGCCTATATGAAGTCGTTAAAGACTTGGGTAATTTTGGGACATTTTTCGAAAAATGTCGAGTACTAATTATGCTAGCTACTTAAGTTATAGCTTAGTAGAAAGCTACATTCTCAAGCAATCCAAATATCAAAAAATTTTGCTTCCTAGCTCTTTAGGGGCCTCCAAAATTGCGAATTATATGAAGTCGTTAAAAACTTGGGTAATTTTGGGACATTTTTCGAAAAATGTCCGATATACCCGCATTTATATCGGGTACTAATTATGCTAGCTACTTAACTTATACCTTATGAGAATGCTACATTCTCAAGCAATCCAGATATTAAAAAATTTAGCTTCCTAGCTCTTTAGGGGCTAGGAAGCGATTTATATGAATTCGTTTACTTGGGTAATTTTGGGACATTTTTCGAAAAATGTCCGATATACCCACATTCATATGGGATACTGATTATCCTAGCTACTTAAGTTATACCTTATTAGAAAGCTACGTTCTCAAGCAATCCAAATATAAATATAAATTGCGAATTATATGAAGTCGTTAAAAACTTGGGTAATTTTTAGACATTTTTCGAAAAATGTCCGATATACCCGCATTCATATCGGGTACTGATTACGCTAGCTACTTAAGTTATACCTTATTAGAAAGCTATGTTCTCAAGCAATCCAAATATAGAAACATTTAGCTTCCTAGCTCTTTAGGGGCCTCCAAAATTGCGAATTATATGAAGTCGTTAAAAACTTGGGTAATTTTGGGACATTTTTCGAAAAATGTCGGGTACTAATTATGCTAGCTACTTAAGTTATAGCTTAGTAGAAAGCTACATTCTCAAGCAATCCAAATATCAAAAAATTTTGCTTCCTAGCTCTTTAGGGGCCTCCAAAATTGCGAATTATATGAAGTCATTAAAAACTTGGGTAATTTTGGGACATTTTTCGAAAAATGTCCGATATACCCGCATTTATATCGGGTACTAATTATGCTAGCTACTTAAGTTATACCTTATGAGAATGCTACATTCTCAAGCAATCCAGATATCAAAAAATTTAGCTTCCTAGCTCTTTAGGGGCTAGGAAGCGATTTATATGAATTCGTTTACTTGGGTAATTTTGGGACATTTTTCGAAAAATGTCCGATATACCCACATTCATATGGGATACTGATTATCCTAGCTACTTAAGTTATACCTTATTAGAAAGCTACGTTCTCAAGCAATCCAAATATAAATATAAATTGCGAATTATATGAAGTCGTTAAAAACTTGGGTAATTTTGGGACATTTTTCGAAAAATGTCCGATATACCCGCATTCATATCGGGTACTGATTACGCTAGCTACTTAAGTTATACCTTATTAGAAAGCTATGTTCTCAAGCAATCCAAATATAAAAACATTTAGCTTCCTAGCTCTTTAGGGGCCTCCAAAATTGCGATTTATATGAAGTCGTTAAAAACTTGGGTAATTTTGGGACATTTTTCGAAAAATGTCGGGTACTAATTATGCTAGCTACTTAAGTTATAGCTTAGTAGAAAGCTACATTCTCAAGCAATCCAAATATCGAAAAATTTAGCTTCCTAGCTCTTTAGGGGCCTCCAAAATTGCGATTTATATGAAGTCGTTAAAAACTTGGGTAATTTTGGGACATTTTTCGAAAAATGTCCGATATACCCGCATTCATATCGGGTACTGATTACGCTAGCTACTTAAGTTATACCTTATTAGCTATGTTCTCAAGCAATCCAAATATAAAAACATTTTGCTTCCTAGCTCTTTAGGGGCCTCCAAAATTGCGAATTATATGAAGTCGTTAAAAACTTGGGTAATTTTGGGACATTTTTGGAAAAATGTCCGATATACCCGCATTCATATCGGGTACTGATTACGCTAGCTACTTAAGCTATACCTTATTAGAAAGCTATGTTCTCAAGCAATCCAAATATAAAAACATTTAGCTTCCTAGCTCTTTAGGGGCCTCCAAAATTGCGATTTATATGAAGTCGTTAAAAACTTGGGTAATTTTGGGACATTTTTCGAAAAATGTCGGGTACTAATTATGCTAGCTACTTAAGTTATAGCTTAGTAGAAAGCTACATTCTCAAGCAATCCAAATATCAAAACATTTTGCTTCCTAGCTCTTTAGGGGCCTCCAAAATTGCGAATTATATGAAGTCGTTAAAAACTTGGGTAATTTTGGGACATTTTTCGAAAAATGTCCGATATACCCGCATTTATATCGGGTACTAATTATGCTAGCTACTTAAGTTATACCTTATGAGAATGCTACATTCTCAAGCAATCCAGATATCAAAAAATTTAGCTTCCTAGCTCTTTAGGGGCCTAAAAAATAGCGATTTATATGAAGTCGTTAAAAACTTTTTCGAAAAATGTCCGATATACCCGCATTTATATCGGGTACTAATTATGCTAGCTACTTAAGTTATAGCTTAGTAGAAAGCTACATTCTCAAGCAATCCAAATATAAAAAAATTTTGCTTCCTAGCTCTTTAGGGGCCTCCAAAATTGCGAATTATATGAAGTCGTTAAAAACTTGGGTAATTTTGGGACATTTATCGAAAAATGTCGGGTACTGATTATGCTAGCTACTTAAGTTATAGCTTAGTAGAAAGCTACATTCTCAAGCAAAAAATTTGGCTTCCTACCTCTTTAGGGGCCTTTAGAATTGCGATTTATATGAATTCGTTTACTTGGGTAATTTTGGACATTTTTCGAAAAATGTCCGATATACCCGCATTCATATGGGATACTGATTATGCTAGCTACTTAAGTTATACCTTATTAGAAAGCTACGTTCTCAAGCAATCCAAATATAAAAAAATTTAGCTTCCTAGCTCTTTAGGGGCCTCCAAAATTGCGATTTATATGAAGTCGTTAAAAACTTGGGTAATTTTGGGACATTTTTCGAAAAATGTCCGATATACCCGCATTTATATCGGGTACTAATTATGCTAGCTACTTAAGTTATACCTTATGAGAATGCTACATTCTCAAGCAATCCAGATATCAAAAAATTTAGCTTCCTAGCTCTTTAGGGGCTAGGAAGCGATTTATATGAATTCGTTTACTTGGGTAATTTTGGGACATTTTTCGAAAAATGTCCGATATACCCACATTCATATGGGATACTGATTATCCTAGCTACTTAAGTTATACCTTATTAGAAAGCTACGTTCTCAAGCAATCCAAATATAAATATAAATTGCGAATTATATGAAGTCGTTAAAAACTTGGGTAATTTTGGGACATTTTTCGAAAAATGTCCGATATACCCGCATTCATATCGGGTACTGATTACGCTAGCTACTTAAGTTATACCTTATTAGAAAGCTATGTTCTCAAGCAATCCAAATATAAAAACATTTAGCTTCCTAGCTCTTTAGGGGCCTCCAAAATTGCGATTTATATGAAGTCGTTAAAAACTTGGGTAATTTTGGGACATTTTTCGAAAAATGTCGGGTACTAATTATGCTAGCTACTTAAGTTATAGCTTAGTAGAAAGCTACATTCTCAAGCAATCCAAATATCGAAAAATTTTGCTTCCTAGCTCTTTAGGGGCCTCCAAAATTGCGAACTATATGAAGTCGTTAAAAACTTGGGTAATTTTGGGACATTTTTCGAAAAATGTCCGATATACCCGCACTTGTATCGGGTACTAATTATGCTAGCTACTTAAGTTATACCTTATGAGAATGCTACATTCTCAAGCAATCCAGATATCAAAAAATTTAGCTTCCTAGCTCTTTAGGGGCTAGGAAGCGATTTATATGAATTCGTTTACTTGGGTAATTTTGGGACATTTTTCGAAAAATGTCCGATATACCCACATTCATATGGGATACTGATTATCCTAGCTACTTAAGTTATACCTTATTAGAAAGCTACGTTCTCAAGCAATCCAAATATAAATATAAATTGCGAATTATATGAAGTCGTTAAAAACTTGGGTAATTTTGGGACATTTTTCGAAAAATGTCCGATATACCCGCATTCATATCGGGTACTGATTACGCTAGCTACTTAAGTTATACCTTATTAGAAAGCTATGTTCTCAAGCAATCCAAATATAAAAACATTTAGCTTCCTAGCTCTTTAGGGGCCTCCAAAATTGCGATTTATATGAAGTCGTTAAAAACTTGGGTAGTTTTGGGACATTTTTCGAAAAATGTCGGGTACTAATTATGCTAGCTACTTAAGTTATAGCTTAGTAGAAAGCTACATTCTCAAGCAATCCAAATATCAAAAAATTTAGCTTCCTAGCTCTTTAGGGGCCTCCAAAATTGCGATTTATATGAAGTCGTTAAAAACTTGGGTAATTTTGGGACATTTTTCGAAAAATGTCCGATATACCCGCATTCATATCGGGTACTGATTACGCTAGCTACTTAAGTTATACCTTATTAGAAAGCTATGTTCTCAAGCAATCCAAATATAAAAACATTTAGCTTCCTAGCTCTTTAGGGGCCTCCAAAATTGCGATTTATATGAAGTCGTTAAAAACTTGGGTAATTTTGGGACATTTTTCGAAAAATGTCGAGTACTAATTATGCTAGCTACTTAAGTTATAGCTTAGTAGAAAGCTACATTCTCAAGCAATCCAAATATCAAAAAATTTTGCTTCCTAGCTCTTTAGGGGCCTCCAAAATTGCGAATTATATGAAGTCGTTAAAAACTTGGGTAATTTTGGGACATTTTTGGAAAAATGTCCGATATACCCGCATTCATATCGGGTACTGATTACGCTAGCTACTTAAGTTATACCTTATTAGAAAGCTATGTTCTCAAGCAATCCAAATATAAAAACATTTAGCTTCCTAGCTCTTTAGGGGCCTCCAAAATTGCGATTTATATGAAGTCGTTAAAAACTTGGGTAATTTTGGGACATTTTTCGAAAAATTTCGGGTACTAATTATGCTAGCTACTTAAGTTATAGCTTAGTAGAAAGCTACATTCTCAAGCAATCCAAATATCAAAAAATTTTGCTTCCTAGCTCTTTAGGGGCCTCCAAAATTGCGAATTATATGAAGTCGTTAAAAACTTGGGTAATTTTGGGACATTTTTCGAAAAATGTCCGATATACCCGCATTTATATCGGGTACTAATTATGCTAGCTACTTAAGTTATACCTTATGAGAATGCTACATTCTCAAGCAATCCAGATATCAAAAAATTTAGCTTCCTAGCTCTTTAGGGGCCTAAAAAATAGCGATTTATATGAAGTCGTTAAAAACTTTTTCGAAAAATGTCCGATATACCCGCATTTATATCGGGTACTAATTATGCTAGCTACTTAAGTTATAGCTTAGTAGAAAGCTACATTCTCAAGCAATCCAAATATAAAAAAATTTTGCTTCCTAGCTCTTTAGGGGCCTCCAAAATTGCGAATTATATGAAGTCGTTAAAAACTTGGGTAATTTTGGGACATTTATCGAAAAATGTCGGGTACTGATTATGCTAGCTACTTAAGTTATAGCTTAGTAGAAAGCTACATTCTCAAGCAAAAAATTTGGCTTCCTACCTCTTTAGGGGCCTTTAGAATTGCGATTTATATGAATTCGTTTACTTGGGTAATTTTGGACATTTTTCGAAAAATGTCCGATATACCCGCATTCATATGGGATACTGATTATGCTAGCTACTTAAGTTATACCTTATTAGAAAGCTACGTTCTCAAGCAATCCAAATATAAAAAAATTTAGCTTCCTAGCTCTTTAGGGGCCTCCAAAATTGTGATTTATATGAAGTCGTTAAAAACTTGGGTAATTTTGGGACATTTTTCGAAAAATGTCCGATATACCCGCATTCATATCGGGTACTGATTACGCTAGCTACTTAAGTTATACCTTATTAGAAAGCTATGTTCTCAAGCAATCCAAATATAAAAACATTTAGCTTCCTAGCTCTTTAGGGGCCTCCAAAATTGCGATTTATATGAAGTCGTTAAAGACTTGGGTAATTTTGGGACATTTTTCGAAAAATGTCCGATATACCCGCATTCATATCGGGTACTGATTACGCTAGCTACTTAAGTTATACCTTATTAGAAAGCTATGTTCTCAAGCAATCCAAATATAAAAACATTTAGCTTCCTAGCTCTTTAGGGGCCTCCAAAATTGCGATTTATATGAAGTCGTTAAAAACTTGGGTAATTTTGGGACATTTTTCCAAAAATGTCGGGTACTAATTATGCTAGCTACTTAAGTTATAGCTTAGTAGAAAGCTACATTCTCAAGCAATCCAAATATCGAAAAATTTTGCTTCCTAGCTCTTTAGGGGCCTCCAAAATTGCGAATTATATGAAGTCGTTAAAAACTTGGGTAATTTTGGGACATTTTTCGAAAAATGTCCGATATACCCGCATTTATATCGGGTACTAATTATGCTAGCTACTTAAGTTATACCTTATGAGAATGCTACATTCTCAAGCAATCCAGATATCAAAAAATTTAGCTTCCTAGCTCTTTAGGGGCTAGGAAGCGATTTATATGAATTCGTTTACTTGGGTAATTTTGGGACATTTTTCGAAAAATGTCCGATATACCCACATTCATATGGGATACTGATTATCCTAGCTACTTAAGTTATACCTTATTAGAAAGCTACGTTCTCAAGCAATCCAAATATAAATATAAATTGCGAATTATATGAAGTCGTTAAAAACTTGGGTAATTTTGGGACATTTTTCGAAAAATGTCCGATATACCCGCATTCATATCGGGTACTGATTACGCTAGCTACTTAAGTTATACCTTATTAGAAAGCTATGTTCTCAAGCAATCCAAATATAAAAACATTTAGCTTCCTAGCTCTTTAGGGGCCTCCAAAATTGCGATTTATATGAAGTCGTTAAAAACTTGGGTAATTTTGGGACATTTTTCGAAAAATGTCGGGTACTAATTATGCTAGCTACTTAAGTTATAGCTTAGTAGAAAGCTACATTCTCAAGCAATCCAAATATCGAAAAATTTTGCTTCCTAGCTCTTTAGGGGCCTCCAAAATTGCGAATTATATGAAGTCGTTAAAAACTTGGGTAATTTTGGGACATTTTTCGAAAAATGTCCGATATACCCGCATTTATATCGGGTACTAATTATGCTAGCTACTTAAGTTATACCTTATGAGAATGCTACATTCTCAAGCAATCCAGATATCAAAAAATTTAGCTTCCTAGCTCTTTAGGGGCTAGGAAGCGATTTATATGAATTCGTTTACTTGGGTAATTTTGGGACATTTTTCGAAAAATGTCCGATATACCCACATTCATATGGGATACTGATTATCCTAGCTACTTAAGTTATACCTTATTAGAAAGCTACGTTCTCAAGCAATCCAAATATAAATATAAATTGCGAATTATATGAAGTCGTTAAAAACTTGGGTAATTTTGGGACATTTTTCGAAAAATGTCCGATATACCCGCATTCATATCGGGTACTGATTACGCTAGCTACTTAAGTTATACCTTATTAGAAAGCTATGTTCTCAAGCAATCCAAATATAAAAACATTTAGCTTCCTAGCTCTTTAGGGGCCTCCAAAATTGCGATTTATATGAAGTCGTTAAAAACTTGGGTAATTTTGGGACATTTTTCGAAAAATGTCGGGTACTAATTATGCTAGCTACTTAAGTTATAGCTTAGTAGAAAGCTACATTCTCAAATAATCCAAATATCAAAAAATTTAGCTTCCTAGCTCTTTAGGGGCCTCCAAAATTGCGATTTATATGAAGTCGTTAAAAACTTGGGTAATTTTGGGACATTTTTCGAAAAATGTCCGATATACCCGCATTTATATCGGGTACTAATTATGCTAGCTACTTAAGTTATACCTTATGAGAATGCTACATTCTCAAGCAATCCAGATATCGAAAAATTTAGCTTCCTAGCTCTTTAGGGGCCTAAAAAATAGCGATTTATATGAAGTCGTTAAAAACTTGGGTAATTTTGGGACATTTATCGAAAAATGTCCGATATACCCGCATTCATATCGGGTACTGATTACGCTAGCTACTTAAGTTATACCTTATTAGAAAGCTATGTTCTCAAGCAATCCAAATATAAAAACATTTATCTTCCTAGCTCTTTAGGGGCCTCCAAAATTGCGATTTATATGAAGTCGTTAAAAACTTGGGTAATTTTGGGACATTTTTCGAAAAATGTCGAGTACTAATTATGCTAGCTACTTAAGTTATAGCTTAGTAGAAAGCTACATTCTCAAGCAATCCAAATATCAAAAAATTTAGCTTCCTAGCTCTTTAGGGGCTAAGTTATACCTTATTAGAAAGCTACGTTCTCAAGCAATCCAAATATAAATATAAATTGCGAATTATATGAAGTCGTTAAAAACTTGGGTAATTTTGGGACATTTTTCGAAAAATGTTCGATATACCCACATTCATATCGGGTACTGATTAAGCTAGCTACTTAAGTTATACCTTATTAGAAAGCTATGTTCTCAAGCAATCCAAATATAAAAACATTTAGCTTCCTAGCTCTTTAGGGGCCTCCAAAATTGCGATTTATATGAAGTCGTTAAAAACTTGGGTAATTTTGGGACATTTTTCGAAAAATGTCGAGTACTAATTATGCTAGCTACTTAAGTTATAGCTTAGTAGAAAGCTACATTCTCAAGCAATCCAAATATCAAAAAATTTTGCTTCCTAGCTCTTTAGGGGCCTCCAAAATTGCGAATTATATGAAGTCGTTAAAAACTTGGGTAATTTTGGGACATTTTTGGAAAAATGTCCGATATACCCGCATTCATATCGGGTACTGATTACGCTAGCTACTTAAGTTATACCTTATTAGAAAGCTATGTTCTCAAGCAATCCAAATATAAAAACATTTAGCTTCCTAGCTCTTTAGGGGCCTCCAAAATTGCGATTTATATGAAGTCGTTAAAAACTTGGGTAATTTTGGGACATTTTTCGAAAAATGTCGGGTACTAATTATGCTAGCTACTTAAGTTATAGCTTAGTAGAAAGCTACATTCTCAAGCAATCCAAATATCAAAAAATTTTGCTTCCTAGCTCTTTAGGGGCCTCCAAAATTGCGAATTATATGAAGTCGTTAAAAACTTGGGTAATTTTGGGACATTTTTCGAAAAATGTCCGATATACCCGCATTTATATCGGGTACTAATTATGCTAGCTACTTAAGTTATACCTTATGAGAATGCTACATTCTCAAGCAATCCAGATATCAAAAAATTTAGCTTCCTAGCTCTTTAGGGGCCTAAAAAATAGCGATTTATATGAAGTCGTTAAAAACTTTTTCGAAAAATGTCCGATATACCCGCATTTATATCGGGTACTAATTATGCTAGCTACTTAAGTTATAGCTTAGTAGAAAGCTACATTCTCAAGCAATCCAAATATAAATATATATGCTAGCTACTTAAGTTATACCTTATGAGAATGCTACATTCTCAAGCAATCCAGATATCAAAAAATTTAGCTTCATAGCTCTTTAGGGGCTAAGTTATACCTTATTAGAAAGCTACGTTCTCAAGCAATCCAAATATAAATATAAATTGCGAATTATATGAAGTCGTTAAAAACTTGGGTAATTTTGGGACATTTTTCGAAAAATGTCCGATATACCCGCATTCATATCGGGTACTGATTAAGCTAGCTACTTAAGTTATACCTTATTAGAAAGCTATGTTCTCAAGCAATCCAAATATAAAAACATTTAGCTTCCTAGCTCTTTAGGGGCCTCCAAAATTGCGATTTATATGAAGTCGTTAAAAACTTGGGTAATTTTGGGACATTTTTCGAAAAATGTCGAGTACTAATTACGCTAGCTACTTAAGTTATAGCTTAGTAGAAAGCTACATTCTCAAGCAATCCAAATATCAAAAAATTTTGCTTCCTAGCTCTTTAGGGGCCTCCAAAATTGCGAATTATATGAAGTCGTTAAAAACTTGGGTAATTTTGGGACATTTTTGGAAAAATGTCCGATATACCCGCATTCATATCGGGTACTGATTACGCTAGCTACTTAAGTTATACCTTATTAGAAAGCTATGTTCTCAAGCAATCCAAATATAAAAACATTTAGCTTCCTAGCTCTTTAGGGGCCTCCAAAATTGCGATTTATATGAAGTCGTTAAAAACTTGGGTAATTTTGGGACATTTTTCGAAAAATGTCGGGTACTAATTATGCTAGCTACTTAAGTTATAGCTTAGTAGAAAGCTACATTCTCAAGCAATCCAAATATCAAAAAATTTTGCTTCCTAGCTCTTTAGGGGCCTCCAAAATTGCGAATTATATGAAGTCGTTAAAAACTTGGGTAATTTTGGGACATTTTTCGAAAAATGTCCGATATACCCGCATTTATATCGGGTACTAATTATGCTAGCTACTTAAGTTATACCTTATGAGAATGCTACATTCTCAAGCAATCCAGATATCAAAAAATTTAGCTTCCTAGCTCTTTAGGGGCCTAAAAAATAGCGATTTATATGAAGTCGTTAAAAACTTTTTTCGAAAAATGTCCGATATACCCGCATTTATATCGGGTACTAATTATGCTAGCTACTTAAGTTATAGCTTAGTAGAAAGCTACATTCTCAAGCAATCCAAATATAAAAAAATTTTGCTTCCTAGCTCTTTAGGGGCCTCCAAAATTGCGAATTATATGAAGTCGTTAAAAACTTGGGTAATGTAGCAAATTTTCTTTAGTGTTTTCAAATTAATGAGTTTTATGGCAAATGTACTCGGTGCTTGGAAAGCTAGAATAGGCTTAGCTCGCCGGATTGGGGAGGGTTCTTGAGCACACCTGACCTCTACACACTACACAAACAAATAAGAAAATAAATCTTTCCAGACTTGACTTTAAAAGAAATGTAAATTTAACAATAAAACCTGGCTATTGAATGAATATTAAATATGGTATTTTTGTAAAATCTGTATAGAAAAGTGATAGATGTTCTTATCACATTGAACACCATTGAATAATTACCCACCCTCATTCTTCTATGATACCCTAGTGTTCTTTAAATAATGTTCAGTATCTACCCTAAAATAACATCCTACTAAATCATCCGTATTATATAATTAATTCTCAGCATTCCCAATAAAATTATCTTTACTCAGAACTTTCCATATTTGTCAATTCAAAACTGTTTATTAATATAATAAATTCTTTTTATATAAAGCAAGATATTCATATCAGACTTAAAATATATATCTTATTTCAAATAATTATTATGAAATAATATAAAATTTGTTAGTAAAATTATTAAATTTTAAACGATTAAATGTTAAACGAACGCATGTTATTTAGTTTTGTATATTATAACTTACGATTTTTGTGTTTCATTGGTGATGATGATGTAAAATGTTACCCTTTTAAATACCCTTTTTCTGTTACTCGGCTGATAGTTTGAGCTCAAAATATCCAGTATACTGTAACTCAGAGAAATTTGTATTAGCAAAAATATTATTTAAATCTGTAGATATAATATACAAAATATATTTAACATGCCAAAACTTATAAATTAATAATTAAATTAACATTATAGTTATAGGTATGTGCAATATAATTTACATTAACAATATATATATATATACAAAATACTAATGTTTGATTCATTAACATTAATATATTAAATCTCTTAGTTGTTCATTTGATAGAAAATAATATTAAATGTTAATGTAAAATGAACATTATTCTTTACAGATGTAAAGTAGAAAAATTATAAAACAAAGTTTAAGAGAAACTCTCTTCAGGTTAATTAAAAAATCTTAATGTTAACTTACTTACATATATAATATACATTACAAAGCTTACTGTTAGTGTTTCTTTTATTTTAAATGCTCTTAGCGATTGATTTGCTTTGTAATAAATCGATGACGTCACGCAATAATTTGGGATTTTTGTGTTCTTCTTTTTGGTACGTCTTAAGTCATAAAATAAAATAATACAATTGTGGGCTAAAATTGAGCACATTTAAATCTTCTGAAGATCATTCATTTTATAAGTTATACAGATGATGTGATGAATTTTGTTGTTGATTAATATGATTTAACGTCATAATGAAGATTGCATTACAATTATGTAGAATTAATGTTTGTTGAGGTTATGACAAAATTTCACGCTGGCAATCGATAACTTATTTTAATAATTTTACGGCCTTGTATATAAAAGTTTGGAGTTCTGTAATTAATATGGGAGCAATATTTGGACGAATTTTACGATGATGCTGATTTTATTGTAATGATGATGTATATGGTTGAGTATTAGAGGCAAACATTAGGAGAAGATTTATTGTAAATGCAATCAGAAAACGTGCATTTGCATAATGTTGAACTTTGGACGATGCTCAAGTAAAATGATAAATTGATGATTTCATCAAAAATAATTACTCAAGTAATTAAGACCACATTAAAACATCTCCAGTATTAATTATTATAATGTTATAAAAACCCTACAAATAGTTTTATATTATTTAAACATTTTAAATAGTATTTTATTCAAATTCTTACCAAAATTAATTTGGGTTTTACACATTCGATAAAAAAAAAACACTAGATATATCGGTATTTCTGAATATTTTTATGAAACTATTTGCAAATTATATTATTTTATATACATAAGTATATAAATCTTAATATATATAAAAAATTCTTTTATTAAGTTCTTTATATTCCGTAAATTAACTTAACTCTTAGAAATTTCAATAAAAAAAGGCCGAGCGGAAGATTGAATCAAGCTTTACACTTCGTTTATGCTTAGATATCTCATATATGTGATTACTTGATAATTATATTGGTTATCGATATATTATCAATGTTGCTAACTACATTAGTACTCGTAACTATTATATCTGACATAATTGTAAGACATAAATTATGTTATCATATGGCATGAGATATATTGGTTATGTTGTGCTACTGGTGTGAGCATAATTGCATCATGATTTAACATAATTTATGATATACTTACATACTTATATTAACATACGTATTTATAATTATTTGAATAAACATATGAGTGTATCTCTACATTTAATATTTTATTTTATAATTTTAACATTTGTAATTAGTTTTGAGTGATTTGTCTGTAATTAGTATTGAGTGATCTGAGAAATGTTCTGAGGTTTTCAGTTTACATAAACTTGGTATATTTTAATTCAAAATAAAAAAAAAACTCCTTTGGCTAGAAGTTTATCAACATTCTACTTTTGATTTGTTATCACAATTCAAAATTTGTTACAAAACCTTCTTTGTAGTACTAGTATACATATGACGAAAATAAGGAAAAACTAATTTTGAAAGGTTTTCGTGGGGCACGACCACACCCTGATTATAGTATTAGCCGGGCAATTATTAATCTATATCGTTAAACTAATTTAGAGGCTTAAGATCCTTTGCATGATACATGCCAATATATTTGCCTGTAGTAGTCTCAAGCTCATAATAAGATGTACCGACTTTCTTTCTAACTTTGCATTTAACATAGGGTGGCAATAATTTCGCATTAACGCCCTTTTTCATGTCAGATTGCTGAAAGCTTTTTCGCAAAACTTCCTGACCAGGCTTATAATTAATATCTCTAGATCTTAGGTTGTATCTTTTCGTTGCTTTTAATGAGCTATGAGTAAATTTTCTTTCACTTTTGCGTGTAAATTGGACATTCTGCAGTCATTTGGTATGAAATTGCATTGTGGCTCATTTAAGCTATTTAATTTTTGAAGAATCTCATAGGCAGATCCGTGAGTTACCATATTATAGCCGAAGACACAAAAATATGGCGAACTCTTGATTGCGCCATGGTAATCGCTTCTTAATATACTAGCTATTTTAGACACATGCATGTCCCATCGATCTTGTTTATCTTTTAATAATACACGAAGTTTTACTAAGAATTCGCGATTTGTTCTTTCGGAAACATTCGCTTGTGGGGAGTAGAAAGCAGTTTTTATATGAGTCACCCCATAAACTTTTAAAAAATCGGACATTTGTGATGATACGAACTGCTTCCCATTGTCCGAGTGGATAAATTGTGGGACACCAAATTGATGGAAAACTGTTTCCTCTAAAAATTTTATTATAGCAGAACTTGTAGCTTTTTTAAGTGGTTTCAAGAAAATATATTTTGAAAAATGGTCAATAGCTACGAAAACTGTTGAGTTACCCATCTTGGTTCTAGGATAAGGTCCTAACAAATCCATATAAATCCTCTGAAATGTACGTTCAGTGACAATTTGTCTACCCATAGGTGGTCTAAGGATTTGGTTTGCAGGTTTTACAAGTTTACAAATTTCGCAATTGGAAACAAATCTTTTTATGTCAAGTGACATTTTTGGCCAGAAGTATTTTTCCCTGACTCTGTTTAGTGTTTTTGCTAAACCACCATGACACGACAATAAAATATGGTTTAATTCAATAACCTGCTCGCAAAGCTCTTTAGGCAACCACAATCTCCACAATGACATTTCTTCGACATATTCACCCTTTCGAAACTTAACCCTTTGGTAAATAAAACCTTCAGATACTACAGTATCGGGAAAACTAGCAGGACTTTCAGAAATTTGCGTAATTAACTTTATATATTCGTCAGATTTAAAAAATGGTGAACTGAGGTCAATTTCAGTTGGAAATGATGGCAAGGAAATTTCATCGACGTCTAATCTAGACAGGGTATCAGGTACCACGTTTGCTGAACCTTTCCTATACTCAACTTCAAAATCGAAGCTTTGGAGCTTTAAACTCCAACGGCCAAGTCGACCGGATAAGTCTTTCTGAGACATCAACCAGCGGAGACTGGAATGATCGGTCACTATTTTGAATGGGAGGCCTTCCACATAGGGACGAAATCTTTTAAGGCACACAATCGCGGCGAGGCACTCCAGTTCCGTAACTGTGTAATTTTTCTGGTTTTTATTCAATTTTTGTGACACGTACGCCACTGGGTGTTCTCTGCCTTCCTCATCTGTCTGTGTGAGTACACCACCTACACCTACACGCGACGCGTCGCACTGGATACTAAATGGTCGTCCGAAATCAGGCTGTACGAGCACTGGAGCAGATGTTAAAGCTTCCTTTAACTTGCCAAATGAAATTTCCGCTTCTGGTGTTAGTCGAAATTCTGTTCCTTTTTTTAAACAGTCAGTAAGTGGTGCTGCCAAATCAGCAAAGTTGGGTATAAACTGACGATACCACCCAGTCATCCCAATGTACCTACGTATCTGTCTGGCGCTTTTTGGTAATGGAAAATCCATTATTGCAGCTACCTTTGCCTTGTCTGTCCGTAAGCAACCTTGCCCTACGATATACCCGAGGTATTTTATTTCTTTTTGGCAGAAACGACTTTTCCCGACATTTATTGTCAAATTCGCGCTTTTTAAACATTTTGCCACCTCTCGTAAAATATCAATGTGTGTTTTGAAATCTTTTGTACAAACTAACAAATCATCAAGATAAATGAAGACGTTTTCACGGAGTCGACTGGGAATAGTCTTGTCCATTAAACGACTCATTCTTTGTGCGGCGTTACACAGCCCGAAAGGCATAACTGTAAAGTGATACAGTGGCCGACCAGGTACTGCGAATGCCGTTTTTCTTTGGAAGACTCATCTAAAGGTATTTGCCAAAAGGCGTCTTTTAGGTCAATACCTGTAATATAGTGAGTATCCTGTAAACGACTCAAAAGACCATTGATATGTGGTAAAGGATACGCGTCTTTTTTTGTTAGAGTATTTAATTTTCGAGAATCGAGACAAAGTCGAATCTTACCCGGTTTTCTAACCAATACAATGGGGCTACAGTATGGACTGTTGCTTTCTTCGATAACTCCCAATTGTAACATACGGTCCAGTTCGGTATAAGCTTCTGCCTGTCGTGGTGGAGATAAGGGATAATGCTTTATCTTGAATGGTAACGAATCGCCAGTATCAATTGAGTGAGTTTCTAATGAAGTGCGGCCTAAGCCAAGCTTACTAAATGATGGAAATTCTTCCACTACACTTTCAAGTTCAAAAAGATCTATGTCTGAAAGATTATGAATATTGGTTTTAATGTCAGAAGAAAATGCTTCACTGTCTAAAGAAATTTCAGAAACAAACAATTGAGGTGCAATATTAAAACTTTTCCAAAAGTTTATCCCTAGGTAGAGAGATTGTTTTAAATTAGGACATAAGTAAAAAAGTATATTTTTTGTAACGTTGTTGTAAGTCGCTGGTATATCTACAAACCCAATAACACTCTGTTTTCCGCCGTCCGCAGTTTTCAGTGAGGTAAAAGTTGGTGTATAATCTAAATGGATCCTGGCTAAAAACTCCAAGCAGCCTTTTCCCAGAACACTGATCGAGGCCCCGGAATCAAGTAACCCGAAAAGTTCTAGAGAAGCCAAACTAACTTTTGCGTATGGCCTCGTATCTTTCAATTCATCTATAACTGTAGATTCGACTATTCTTGCAAACTTTTTCCTTTTCCTATATCTTTCTCTACATTTCATCACCCTTTTTGGAATTAAATTTTCATTAAAAATGCGTTCTCTTGCCAAATGCTCGGAATTTTTCAAAAATGCTCGGAATTTTGTTATTGTGGTCATTATTGTCACTATGCCTAGTCAAAATTTTAATTTTTTCATTATCTTTAGCCTTTTCATTTCCTATGTCATCAACTGGTTCTTCATTATCTTTAGCCTTTTCATTTCCTATGTCATCAACTGGTTTTTCATTATCTTTAAACTTTTCATTTCCGGTGTCTTCAACTGGTGTATAAGAATTTAGATCTGAGGGATTTTTGTGAGAGAACGAGGAACCCTCTTCTACTCGTTCGAGTTTCTGTTTTTCGAGTGCTTTTTGCACTGTGGAGTAGTAATATTTTTCTCGCCACATCTGAAGCAGAATAGAGTACGTGTTTCGGACGGACAATCGTAGAAAGAGTGGCCAATTTGGTCACAATTCCAACATTTATAATGGCGTGTGTCCAATTCCTTTCGCTCCCTATTTTGGTTGCCCTGGTACCTAAATGCAGCTATTTCCTCTTCCTCGTCATCTAATTCCCTTACGTTTTCATTGGCTTCTAATTCTGCAACATGTTTCTTCTGAAATCGAATATACTGTTGTCTTATAACATACGTTTCGGCTTTTCTAGCAGAATCTCTCAAATGATCTAAGCTGAATAATTCCGTGGCAAACAAAAGTGAACCTAAAGATTCCTTAAGATTATTTTTGATCAACTCTATCATTTTACTCTCATTCATCGGCTGGGAGAGACGATTGTTCATTGCGATCATTTCGGAAAAGTAGTCGTCAAAAGATTCCTTTGGCGTTTGTCGACGTTCAATCATTCTGACGATTTTGTCACAGTCATTTTCTATCTTTCCAAACTGTTTTGTTAATGCAAATTTGATTTCGTCGTACTTTGAGTTAGGGTGCTGTTTCAAAAATGACCAAAACCAAGTGTCGGCTTTGCCTTTTAAAATAGTATGAAAATTGGAACTTATATATTTGTCTGAGCAATTATATCTATTTTTGAGCGTGTCAACTTTAAAGAGAAAATCGTTGACATCATCTGTACCATCGTAAATGATGTTCCATTTGTCTAATCGAACATAATCATTAGAAGATGTACTTCTACCCGCATCTGAATTCATACTTTGATTATGGAAAGAGTTATTATGGCCGTTGTTAGTATTGATGCCTGAATTGTTTTGATTTACCTGTGGTTGGTTATGAGTATTTGAATTTCGGTTAAAACCTTCTACTAGAGACTGTCTTAAATTGGATATCTCACCCATAAACGCATTATGATTTAACGTGAGGACACGTTCTAACCTTGAAGTTAAAATACTTAAATCGTTTACGTTAACGCCGCCAGTAGGGACTTGTTGTGAACCACTTGGCAAACTACTACTTTCGTTTTCATTACCCATGTCAACAGCTGATTCTGCCGGTTGCAAAGAAGACGGTAAATTATTTCTAGCCTGTGAAGCTATTGGACTTTTTACAATTTTAGGCCTTGACACAAATGGGCTGTCTGAGTTTTCAACAGATAAATTAAGAATTCGAGCTTTAGATCTTGTTAAAATTGGGCTTTCGCTTATCCTCGGTCGAGGAATAAATGGATTTTCGGAATTTTCGTCAAACGTGTAATCAATTTGGCTATCACTAGTTGGTTCTTCTCTATCTTTCGACTTCCCTTTTCTCTTTGACATTACTCAAAAAAAAAAAAACTTTATAGAAAATTTAAAAAAAAACTATTGTTTCAAAAACGTATCTCAAAATCTATGGGAATGCTGAATTGAAATTTTAAATACGGATAAAAATTTATACAAATATTTTACAAAATACCCCCTCCAATTATCTGGTAAACTAATTGATTATATTATTGTGTCGCAAATGAGATTATCTATTTGAATAGAATAATCCATGACTTACATAACAATATAAAACAAACTATTGAAACTAAGTGGAATCATAAAAAATCATATCAGTTAAAAAAAATAGCAAAAACAATATTCGATTTCAACCAAATATTGAAAGACTTACTTTAAAAAAAACTGACAAATAATGGTGAAATGACTTATCACAGCAATATAGGTAATGTTACCACATATGTCTTGTGCATAAGTAAAAAAAGAAAAATGGAATAGTAAATTGCAAATCGAAGCTGACAAGAAAATAATCAGTTCGAGACAAATTTACGTAGAAATTAAAAATAAAATCAAAAACGACATTTAAGCCGAACACGTTGGGCGCCATTCTATTTATGTAGCAAATTTTCTTTAGTGTTTTCAAATTAATGAGTTTTATGGCAAATGTACTCGGTGCTTGGAAAGCTAGAATAGGCTTAGCTCGCCGGATTGGGGAGGGTTCTTGAGCACACCTGACCTCTACACACTACACAAACAAATAAGAAAATAAATCTTTCCAAGACTTGACTTTAAAAGAAATGTAAATTTAACAATAAAACCTGGCTATTGAATGAATATTAAATATGGTATTTTTGTAAAATCTGTATAGAAAAGTGATAGATGTTCTTATCACATTGAACACTATTGAATAATTACCCACCCTCATTCTTCTATGATACCCTAGTGTTCTTTAAATAATGTTCAGTATCTACCCTAAAATAACATCCTACTAAATCATCCGTATTATATAATTAATTCTCAGCATTCCCAATAAAATTATCTTTACTCAGAACTTTCCATATTTGTCAATTCAAAACTGTTTATTAATATAATAAATTCTTTTTATATAAAGCAAGATATTCATATCAGACTTAAAATATATATCTTATTTCAAATAATTATTATGAAATAATATAAAATTTGTTAGTAAAATTATTAAATTTTAAACGATTAAATGTTAAACGAACGCATGTTATTTAGTTTTGTATATTATAACTTACGATTTTTGTGTTTCATTGGTGATGATGATGTAAAATGTTACCCTTTTAAATACCCTTTTTCTGTTACTCGGCTGATAGTTTGAGCTCAAAATATCCAGTATACTGTAACTCAGAGAAATTTGTATTAGCAAAAATATTATTTAAATCTGTAGATATAATATACAAAATATATTTAACATGCCAAAACTTATAAATTAATAATTAAATTAACATTATAGTTATAGGTATGTGCAATATAATTTACATTAACAATATATATATATATACAAAATACTAATGTTTGATTCATTAACATTAATATATTAAATCTCTTAGTTGTTCATTTGATAGAAAATAATATTAAATGTTAATGTAAAATGAACATTATTCTTTACAGATGTAAAGTAGAAAAATTATAAAACAAAGTTTAAGAGAAACTCTCTTCAGGTTAATTAAAAAATCTTAATGTTAACTTACTTACATATATAATATACATTACAAAGCTTACTGTTAGTGTTTCTTTTATTTTAAATGCTCTTAGCGATTGATTTGCTTTGTAATAAATCGATGACGTCACGCAATAATTTGGGATTTTTGTGTTCTTCTTTTTGGTACGTCTTAAGTCATAAAATAAAATAATACAATTGTGGGCTAAAATTGAGCACATTTAAATCTTCTGAAGATCATTCATTTTATAAGTTATACAGATGATGTGATGAATTTTGTTGTTGATTAATATGATTTAACGTCATAATGAAGATTGCATTACAATTATGTAGAATTAATGTTTGTTGAGGTTATGACAAAATTTCACGCTGGCAATCGATAACTTATTTTAATAATTTTACGGCCTTGTATATAAAAGTTTGGAGTTCTGTAATTAATATGGGAGCAATATTTGGACGAATTTTACGATGATGCTGATTTTATTGTAATGATGATGTATATGGTTGAGTATTAGAGGCAAACATTAGGAGAAGATTTATTGTAAATGCAATCAGAAAACGTGCATTTGCATAATGTTGAACTTTGGACGATGCTCAAGTAAAATGATAAATTGATGATTTCATCAAAAATAATTACTCAAGTAATTAAGACCACATTAAAACATCTCCAGTATTAATTATTATAATGTTATAAAAACCCTACAAATAGTTTTATATTATTTAAACATTTTAAATAGTATTTTATTCAAATTCTTACCAAAATTAATTTGGGTTTTACACATTCGATAAAAAAAAAACACTAGATATATCGGTATTTCTGAATATTTTTATGAAACTATTTGCAAATTATATTATTTTATATACATAAGTATATAAATCTTAATATATATAAAAAATTCTTTTATTAAGTTCTTTATATTCCGTAAATTAACTTAACTCTTAGAAATTTCAATAAAAAAAGGCCGAGCGGAAGATTGAATCAAGCTTTACACTTCGTTTATGCTTAGATATCTCATATATGTGATTACTTGATAATTATATTGGTTATCGATATATTATCAATGTTGCTAACTACATTAGTACTCGTAACTATTATATCTGACATAATTGTAAGACATAAATTATGTTATCATATGGCATGAGATATATTGGTTATGTTGTGCTACTGGTGTGAGCATAATTGCATCATGATTTAACATAATTTATGATATACTTACATACTTATATTAACATACGTATTTATAATTATTTGAATAAACATATGAGTGTATCTCTACATTTAATATTTTATTTTATAATTTTAACATTTGTAATTAGTTTTGAGTGATTTGTCTGTAATTAGTATTGAGTGATCTGAGAAATGTTCTGAGGTTTTCAGTTTACATAAACTTGGTATATTTTAATTCAAAATAAAAAAAAAACTCCTTTGGCTAGAAGTTTATCAACATTCTACTTTTGATTTGTTATCACAATTCAAAATTTGTTACAGTAATTTTGGGACATTTATCGAAAAATGTCGGGTACTGATTATGCTAGCTACTTAAGTTATAGCTTAGTAGAAAGCTACATTCTCAAGCAAAAAATTTGGCTTCCTACCTCTTTAGGGGCCTTTAGAATTGCGATTTATATGAATTCGTTTACTTGGGTAATTTTGGACATTTTTCGAAAAATGTCCGATATACCCGCATTCATATGGGATACTGATTATGCTAGCTACTTAAGTTATACCTTATTAGAAAGCTACGTTCTCAAGCAATCCAAATATAAAAACATTTAGCTTCCTAGCTCTTTAGGGGCCTCCAAAATTGCGATTTATATGAAGTCGTTAAAAACTTGGGTAATTTTGGGACATTTTTCGAAAAATGTCCGATATACCCGCATTCATATCGGGTACTGATTACGCTAGCTACTTAAGTTATACCTTATTAGAAAGCTATGTTCTCAAGCAATCCAAATATAAAAACATTTAGCTTCCTAGCTCTTTAGGGGCCTCCAAAATTGCGATTTATATGAAGTCGTTAAAAACTTGGGTAATTTTGGGACATTTTTCGAAAAATGTCGGGTACTAATTATGCTAGCTACTTAAGTTATAGCTTAGTAGAAAGCTACATTCTCAAGCAATCCAAATATCAAAAAATTTTGCTTCCTAGCTCTTTAGGGGCCTCCAAAATTGCGAATTATATGAAGTCGTTAAAAACTTGGGTAATTTTGGGACATTTTTCGAAAAATGTCCGATATACCCGCATTTATATCGGGTACTAATTATGCTAGCTACTTAAGTTATACCTTATGAGAATGCTACATTCTCAAGCAAACCAGATATCAAAAAATTTAGCTTCCTAGCTCTTTAGGGGCCTAAAAAATAGCGATTTATATGAAGTCGTTAAAACCTTTTTCGAAAAATGTCCGATATACCCGCATTTATATCGGGTACTAATTATGCTAGCTACTTAAGTTATAGCTTTGTAGAAAGCTACATTCTCAAGCAATCCAAATATAAAAAAATTTTCCGATATACCCGCATTCATATCGGGTACTGATTACGCTAGCTACTTAAGTTATACCTTATTAGAAAGCTATGTTCTCAAGCAATCCAAATATAAAAACATTTAGCTTCCTAGCTCTTTAGGGGCCTCCAAAATTGCGATTTATATGAAGTCGTTAAAAACTTGGGTAATTTTGGGACATTTTTCGAAAAATGTCGGGTACTAATTATGCTAGCTACTTAAGTTATAGCTTAGTAGAAAGCTACATTCTCAAGCAATCCAAATATCAAAAAATTTTGCTTCCTAGCTCTTTAGGGGCCTCCAAAATTGCGAATTATATGAAGTCGTTAAAAACTTGGGTAATTTTGGGACATTTATCGAAAAATGTCGGGTACTGATTATGCTAGCTACTTAAGTTATAGCTTAGTAGAAAGCTACATTCTCAAGCAAAAAATTTGGCCTCCTACCTCTTTAGGGGCCTTTAGAATTGCGATTTATATGAATTCGTATACTTTGGTAATTTTGGACATTTTTCGAAAATGTCCGATATACCCACATTCATATGGGATACTGATTATCCTAGCTACTTAAGTTATACCTTATTAGAAAGCTACGTTCTCAAGCAATCCAAATATAAATATAAATTGCGAATTATATGAAGTCGTTAAAAACTTGGGTAATTTTGGGACATTTTTCGAAAAATGTCCGATATACCCGCATTCATATCGGGTACTGATTACGCTAGCTACTTAAGTTATACCTTATTAGAAAGCTATGTTCTCAAGCAATCCAAATATAAAAACATTTAGCTTCCTAGCTCTTTAGGGGCCTCCAAAATTGCGATTTATATGAAGTCGTTAAAAACTTGGGTAATTTTGGGACATTTTTCGAAAAATGTCGGGTACTAATTATGCTAGCTACTTAAGTTATAGCTTAGTAGAAAGCTACATTCTCATGCAATCCAAATATCAAAAAATTTTGCTTCCTAGCTCTTTAGGGGCCTCCAAAATTGCGAATTATATGAAGTCGTTAAAAACTTGGGTAATTTTGGGACATTTTTCGAAAAATGTCGGGTACTAATTAAGCTAGCTACTTAAGTTATAGCTTAGTAGAAAGCTACATTCTCAAGAAATCCAAATATAAAAAATTTAGCTTTCTAGCTCTTTAGGGGCCTCAAAAATTAGCCCTTTAGGGGCCTCCAAAATTGCGAATAATATGAAGTCGTTAAAAACTTGGGTAATTTTGGGACATTTTTCGAAAAATGTCCGATATACCCGCATTTATATCGGGTACTGATTACGCTAGCTACTTAAGTTATACCTTATTAGAAAGCTACGTTCTCAGGCAATCCAAATATAAAAACATTTAGCTTCCTAGCTCTTTAGGGGCCTCCAAAATTTAGATTTTTATGAAGTCGTTAAAAACTTGGGTAATTTTGGGACATTTTTCGAAAAATGTCCGATATACCCGCATTCATATCGGGTACTGATTATGCTAGCTACTTAAGTTATAACTTATTAGAAAGCTACGTTCTCAAGCAATCCAAATATAAAAAAATTTAGCTCCCTAGCTCTTTAGGCACCTTCAAAATTTAGATTTATATGAAGTCGTTAAAAACTTGGGTACATTGAGATTTATATGAAGTCGTTAAAAACTTGTGTAATTTTGATACATTTATCGAAAAATGTCCGATATACCCGCTTCATATCGGGTACTAATTATGCTAGCTACTTAAGTTATACCTTATTAGAAAAATAGCTCCCTAGCTCTTTAGGGGCCTTTAGAATTGCGATTTATATGAAGTCGAAAAATGTCCGATATACTAATTATGCTAGCTACTTAAGTTATACCTTATGAGAATGCTACATTCTCAAGCAATCCAGATATCAAAAAATGTAGCTTCCTAGCTTTTTAGGGGCCTAAAAATAGCGATTTATATGAAGTCGTTAAAAACTTTTTCGAGAAATGTCCGATATACCCGCTTTCATTTCGGGTACTGAATATAAAAAAATTTAGCTTTCTAGCTCTTTAGGGGCCTCCAAAATTTAGATTTTTATGAAGTCGTTAAAAACTTGGGTAATTTTGGGACATTTATCGAAAAATGTCCGATATACCCGCATTCATATCGGGTACTAATTATGCTAGCTACTTAATTGCGATTTATATGAAGTCGTTAAAAACTTGGGTAATTTTGGGACATTTTTCGAAAAATGTCGGGTACTAATTATGCTAGCTACTTAAGTTATAGCTTAGTAGAAAGCTACATTCTCATGCAATCCAAATATCAAAAAATTTTGCTTCCTAGCTCTTTAGGGGCCTCCAAAATTGCGAATTATATGAAGTCGTTAAAAACTTGGGTAATTTTGGGACATTTTTCGAAAAATGTCGGGTACTAATTAAGCTAGCTACTTAAGTTATAGCTTAGTAGAAAGCTACATTCTCAAGAAATCCAAATATAAAAAATTTAGCTTTCTAGCTCTTTAGGGGCCTCAAAAATTAGCCCTTTAGGGGCCTCCAAAATTGCGAATAATATGAAGTCGTTAAAAACTTGGGTAATTTTGGGACATTTTTCGAAAAATGTCCGATATACCCGCATTTATATCGGGTACTGATTACGCTAGCTACTTAAGTTATACCTTATTAGAAAGCTACGTTCTCAGGCAATCCAAATATAAAAACATTTAGCTTCCTAGCTCTTTAGGGGCCTCCAAAATTTAGATTTTTATGAAGTCGTTAAAAACTTGGGTAATTTTGGGACATTTTTCGAAAAATGTCCGATATACCCGCATTCATATCGGGTACTGATTATGCTAGCTACTTAAGTTATAACTTATTAGAAAGCTACGTTCTCAAGCAATCCAAATATAAAAAAATTTAGCTCCCTAGCTCTTTAGGCACCTTCAAAATTTAGATTTATATGAAGTCGTTAAAAACTTGGGTACATTGAGATTTATATGAAGTCGTTAAAAACTTGTGTAATTTTGATACATTTATCGAAAAATGTCCGATATACCCGCTTCATATCGGGTACTAATTATGCTAGCTACTTAAGTTATACCTTATTAGAAAAATAGCTCCCTAGCTCTTTAGGGGCCTTTAGAATTGCGATTTATATGAAGTCGAAAAATGTCCGATATACTAATTATGCTAGCTACTTAAGTTATACCTTATGAGAATGCTACATTCTCAAGCAATCCAGATATCAAAAAATGTAGCTTCCTAGCTTTTTAGGGGCCTAAAAATAGCGATTTATATGAAGTCGTTAAAAACTTTTTCGAGAAATGTCCGATATACCCGCTTTCATTTCGGGTACTGAATATAAAAAAATTTAGCTTTCTAGCTCTTTAGGGGCCTCCAAAATTTAGATTTTTATGAAGTCGTTAAAAACTTGGGTAATTTTGGGACATTTATCGAAAAATGTCCGATATACCCGCATTCATATCGGGTACTAATTATGCTAGCTACTTAAGTTATAGCTTAGTAGAAAGCTACATTCTCAAGCAATCCAAATATCAAAAAATTTAGCTTTCTAGCTCTTTAGGGGCCTCCAAAATTGCGATTTTTATGAAGTCATTAAAAACTTGGGTAATTTTGGGACATTTTTCGAAAAATGTCCGAAATTAGCTTCCTAGCTCTTTAGGGGCCTCCAAAATTGCGATTTATATGAAGTCGTTAAAAACTTCGGTAATTTTGGGACATTTTTCGAAAAATGTAGGGTACTAATTATGCTAGCTACTTAAGTTATAGCCTAGTAGAAAGCTACATTCTCAAGCAATCCAAATATCAAAAAATTTAGCTTCCTACCTCTTTAGGGGCCTTTAGAATTGCGATTTATATGAATTCGTTTACTTGGGTAATTTTGGACATTTTTCGAAAAATGTCCGATATACCCGCATTCATTTGGGATACTGATTATGCTAGCTACTTAAGTTATACCTTATTAGAAAGCTACGTTCTCAAGCAATCCAAATATAAAAAAAAATTAGCTTCCTAGCTCTTTAGGGGCCTCCAAAATTGCGATTTATATGAAGTCGTTAAAAACTTGGGTAATTTTGGGACATTTTTCGAAAAATGTCGGGTACTGATTATGGTAGCTACTTAAGTTATAGCTTAGTAGAAAGCTACATTCTCAAGCAATCCAAATATCAAAAAATTTAGCTTCCTACCTCTTTAGGGGCCTTTAGAATTGCGATTTATATGAATTCGTTTACTTGGGTAATTTTAGACATTTTTCGAAAAATGTCCGATATACCCGCATTCATATCGGGTACTGATTACGCTAGCTACTTAAGTTATACCTTATTAGAAAGCTACGTTCTCAGGCAATCCAAATATAAAAACATTTAGCTTCCTAGCTCTTTAGGGGCCTCCAAAATTTAGATTTTTATGAAGTCGTTAAAAACTTGGGTAATTTTGGGACATTTTTCGAAAAATGTCCGATATACCCGCATTCATATCGGGTACTGATTACGCTAGCTACTTAAAATAATCCAAAATTGCGATTTATATGAAGTCGTTAAAAACTTGGCTAATTTTGGGACATTTTTCGAAAAATGTCCGATATACCCAAATTTCGGATACTGATTATGCTAGCTACTTAAGTTATAACTTATTAGAAAGCTACATTCTAAAGTAATCCAAATATAAAAAAAATTAGCAACCTAGCTCTTTAGGGACCTTCAAAATTGCGATTTATATGAAGTCGTTAAAAACTTGGGTACATTGAGATTTATATGAAGTCGTTAAAAACTTGGGTAATTTTGATACATTTATCGAAAAATGTCCGATATAGCCGCTTCATATCGGGTACTAATTATGCTAGCTACTTAAGTTATACCTTATTAGAAAAATAGCTCCCTAGCTCTTTAGAATTGCGATTTATATGAAGTCGAAAAATGTCCGATATACCCGTATTTATATCGGGTACTAATTATGCTAGCTACTTAAGTTATACCTTATGAGAAAGCTACATTCTCAAGCAATCCATATATAAAAACATTTAGCTTTCTAGCTCTTTAGGGGCCTCCAAAATTGCGATTTATATGAAGTCGTTAAAAACTTGGCTAATTTTGGGACATTTTTCGAAAAATGTCCGATATACCCGCATTCATATCGGGTACTGATTATACTTAAGTTATAACTTATTAGAAAGCTACGTTCTCAAGCAATCCAAATATAAAAAAATTAGCTCCTTAGCTCTTTAGGGGCCTTTAGAATTGCGATTTATATGAAGTCGTTAACTTGGGTAATTTTGGGACATTTTTCGAAAAATGTACGATATACCCAAATTTCGGATACTGATTATGCTAGCTACTTAAGTTATAACTTATTAGAAAGCTACGTTCTCAAGCAATCCAAATATAAAAAAATTTAGCTCAATAGCTCTTTAGGGACCTTCAAAATTTAGATTTATATGAAGTCGTTAAAAACTTGGGTACATTGAGATTTATATGAAGTCGTTAAAAACTTGGGTAATTTTGATACATTTATCGAAAAATGTCCGATATACCCGCTTCATATCGGGTACTAATTATGCTAGCTACTTAAGTTATACCTTATTAGAAAAATAGCTCCCTAGCTCTTTAGGGGCCTTTAGAATTGCGATTTATATGAAGTCGAAAAATGTCCGATATACCCGCATTTATATCGGGTACTAATTATGCTAGCTACTTAAGTTATACCTTATGAGAATGCTACATTCTCAAGCAATCCATATATCAAAAAATTTAGCTTCCTAGCTTTTTAGGGGCCTAAAAAATAGCGATTTATATGAAGTCGTTAAAAACTTTTTCGAGAAATGTCCGATATACCCGCTTTCAATTCGGGTACTGATTATGCTAGCTACTTAAGTTATACCTTATTAGAAAGCTAAGTTCTCAAGCAATCCAAATATAAAAAAATTTAGCTTTCTAGCTCTTTAGGGGCCTCCAAAATTTAGATTTTTATGAAGTCGTTAAAAACTTGGGTAATTTTGGGACATTTATAAAAAAATGTCCGATATACCCGCATTCATATCGGGTACTAATTATGCTAGCTACTTAAGTTATAGCTTAGTAGAAAGCTACATTCTCAAGCAATCCAAATATCAAAAAATTTAGCTTTCTAGCTCTTTAGGGGCCTCCAAAATTGCGATTTATATGAAGTCGTTAAAAACTTGGCTAATTTTGGGACATTTTTCGAAAAATGTCCGATATACCCAAATTTCGGATACTGATTATGCTAGCTACTTAAGTTATAACTTATTAGAAAGCTACATTCTAAAGTAATCCAAATATAAAAAAAATTAGCAACCTAGCTCTTTAGGGACCTTCAAAATTGCGATTTATATGAAGTCGTTAAAAACTTGGGTACATTGAGATTTATATGAAGTCGTTAAAAACTTGGGTAATTTTGATACATTTATCGAAAAATGTCCGATATAGCCGCTTCATATCGGGTACTAATTATGCTAGCTACTTAAGTTATACCTTATTAGAAAAATAGCTCCCTAGCTCTTTAGAATTGCGATTTATATGAAGTCGAAAAATGTCCGATATACCCGTATTTATATCGGGTACTAATTAAGCTAGCTACTTAAGTTATACCTTATGAGAAAGCTACATTCTCAAGCAATCCATATATAAAAACATTTAGCTTTCTAGCTCTTTAGGGGCCTCCAAAATTGCGATTTATATGAAGTCGTTAAAAACTTGGCTAATTTTGGGACATTTTTCGAAAAATGTCCGATATACCCGCATTCATATCGGGTACTGATTATACTTAAGTTATAACTTATTAGAAAGCTACGTTCTCAAGCAATCCAAATATAAAAAAATTAGCTCCTTAGCTCTTTAGGGGCCTTTAGAATTGCGATTTATATGAAGTCGTTAACTTGGGTAATTTTGGGACATTTTTCGAAAAATGTACGATATACCCAAATTTCGGATACTGATTATGCTAGCTACTTAAGTTATAACTTATTAGAAAGCTACGTTCTCAAGCAATCCAAATATAAAAAAATTTAGCTCAATAGCTCTTTAGGGACCTTCAAAATTTAGATTTATATGAAGTCGTTAAAAACTTGGGTACATTGAGATTTATATGAAGTCGTTAAAAACTTGGGTAATTTTGATACATTTATCGAAAAATGTCCGATATACCCGCTTCATATCGGGTACTAATTATGCTAGCTACTTAAGTTATACCTTATTAGAAAAATAGCTCCCTAGCTCTTTAGGGGCCTTTAGAATTGCGATTTATATGAAGTCGAAAAATGTCCGATATACCCGCATTTATATCGGGTACTAATTATGCTAGCTACTTAAGTTATACCTTATGAGAATGCTATATTCTCAAGCAATCCATATATCAAAAAATTTAGCTTCCTAGCTTTTTAGGGGCCTAAAAAATAGCGATTTATATGAAGTCGTTAAAAACTTTTTCGAGAAATGTCCGATATACCCGCTTTCAATTCGGGTACTGATTATGCTAGCTACTTAAGTTATACCTTATTAGAAAGCTAAGTTCTCAAGCAATCCAAATATAAAAAAATTTAGCTTTCTAGCTCTTTAGGGGCCTCCAAAATTTAGATTTTTATGAAGTCGTTAAAAACTTGGGTAATTTTGGGACATTTATAAAAAAATGTCCGATATACCCGCATTCATATCGGGTACTAATTATGCTAGCTACTTAAGTTATAGCTTAGTAGAAAGCTACATTCTCAAGCAATCCAAATATCAAAAAATTTAGCTTCCTAGCTATTTAGGGGCCTCCAAAATTGCGATTTTTATGAAGTCGTTAAAAACTTGGGTAATTTTGGGACATTTTTCGAAAAACGTCCGAAATTAGCTTCCTAGCTCTTTAGGGGCCTCCAAAATTTAGATTTTTATGAAGTCGTTAAAAACTTGGGTAATTTTGGGACATTTTTCGAAAAATGTAGGGTACTAATTATGCTAGCTACTTAAGTTATAGCCTAGTAGAAAGCTACATTCTCAAGCAATCCAAATATAAAAAAATTTAGCTTCCTAGCTCTTTAGGGGCCTCCAAAATTGCGATTTATATGAAGTCGTTAAAAACTTGGGTAATTTTGGGACATTTTTCGAAAAATTATGCTAGCTACTTAAGTTATAGCTTAGTAGAAAGCTACATTCTCAAGCAATCCAAATATCAAAAAATTTTGCTTCCTAGCTCTTTAGAGGTCTCCAAAATTGCGAATTATATGAAGTCGTTAACAACTTGGGTAATTTTGGGACATATTTCGAAAAATGTCGGGTACTAATTATGCTAGCTACTTAAGTTATAGCTTAGTAGAAAGCTACATTCTCAAGCAATCCAAATATCCTAGCTCTTTAGAGGTCTCCAAAATTGCGAATTATATGAAGTCGTTAACAACTTGGGTAATTTTGGGACATTTTTCGAAAAATGTCGGGTACTAATTATGCTAGCTACTTAAGTTATAGCTTAGTAGAAAGCTACATTCTCAAGCAATCCAAATATCAAAAAATTTTGCTTTCTAGCTCTTTAGGGGCCTCCAAAATTTAGATTTTTATGAAGTCGTTAAAAACTTGGGTAATTTTGGGACATTTTTCGAAAAATGTCCGATATACCCGCATTCATATCGGGTACTGATTACGCTAGCTACTTAAGTTATACCTTATTAGAAAGCTACGTTCTCAGGCAATCCAAATATAAAAACATTTAGCTTTCTAGCTCTTTAGGAGCCTCCAAAATTGCGATTTATATGAAGTCGTTAAAAACTTGGGTAATTTTGGGACATTTTTCGAAAAATGTAGGGTACTAATTATGCTAGCTACTTAAGTTATAGCCTAGCAGAAAGCTACATTCTCAAGCAATCCAAATATCAAAAAATTTAGCTTCCTACCTCTTTAGGGGCCTTTAGAATTGCGATTTATATGAATTCGTTTACTTGGGTAATTTTGGACATTTTTCGAAAAATGTCCGATATACCCGCATTCATATGGGATACTGATTATGCTAGCTACTTAAGTTATACCTTATTAGAAAGCTACGTTCTCAAGCAATCCAAATATAAAAAAATTTAGCTTCCTAGCTCTTTAGGGGCCTCCAAAATTGCGATTTATATGAAGTCGTTAAAAACTTGGGTAATTTTGGGACATTTTTCGAAAAATTATGCTAGCTACTTAAGTTATAGCTTAGTAGAAAGCTACATTCTCAAGCAATCCAAATATCAAAAAATTTTGCTTCCTAGCTCTTTAGAGGTCTCCAAAATTGCGAATTATATGAAGTCGTTAACAACTTGGGTAATTTTGGGACATTTTTCGAAAAATGTCGGGTACTAATTATGCTAGCTACTTAAGTTATAGCTTAGTAGAAAGCTACATTCTCAAGCAATCCAAATATCAAAAAATTTTGCTTTCTAGCTCATTAGGGGCCTCCAAAATTTAGATTTTTATGAAGTCGTTAAAAACTTGGGTAATTTTGGGACATTTTTCGAAAAATGTCCGATATACCCGCATTCATATCGGGTACTGATTACGCTAGCTACTTAAGTTATACCTTATTAGAAAGCTACGTTCTCAGGCAATCCAAATATAAAAACATTTAGCTTTCTAGCTCTTTAGGAGCCTCCAAAATTGCGATTTATATGAAGTCGTTAAAAACTTGGGTAATTTTGGGTCATTTTTCGAAAAATGTCCGATATACCCGCATTCATATCGGGTACTGATTATACTTAAGTTATACCTTATTAGAAAGCTACGTTCTCAAGCAATCCAAATATAAAAAAATTTAGCTTCCTATCTCTTTAGGGGACTCCAAAATTGCGATTTATATGAAGTCGTTAAAAACTTGGGTAATTTTGGGACATTTTTGAAAAATGTCCGATATACCCGCATTCATATCGGGTACTGATTATACTTAAGTTATACCTTACTAGAAAGCTACGTTCTCAAGCAATCCAAATATAAAAAAATTAGCTCCTTAGGGGCCTTTAGAATTGCGATTTATATGAAGTCGTTAACTTGGGTAATTTTGGGACATTTTTCGAAAAATGTCCGATATACCCAAATTTCGGATACTGATTATGCTAGCTACTTATATTATACCTTATTAGAAAGCTACATTCTAAAGTAATCCAAATATAAAAAAATTAGCAACCTAGCTCTTTAGGGACCTTCAAAATTGCGATTTATATGAAGTCGTTAAAAACTTGGGTACATTGAGATTTATATGAAGTCGTTAAAAACTTGGGTAATTTTGATACATTTATCGAAAAATGTCCGATATACCCGCTTCATATCGGGTACTAATTATGCTAGCTACTTAAGTTATACCTTATTAGAAAAATAGCTCCCTAGCTCTTTAGAATTGCGATTTATATGAAGTCGAAAAATGTCCGATATACCCGTATTTATATCGGGTAATAATTATGCTAGCTACTTAAGTTATACCTTATGAGAAAGCTACATTCTCAAGCAATCCATATATAAAAACATTTAGCTTTCTAGCTCTTTAGGGGCCTCCAAAATTGCGATTTATATGAAGTCGTTAAAAACTTGGCTAATTTTGGGACATTTTTCGAAAAATGTCCGATATAACCGCATTCATATCGGGTACTGATTATACTTAAGTTATAACTTATTAGAAAGCTACGTTCTCAAGCAATCCAAATATAAAAAAATTAGCTCCTTAGCTCTTTAGGGGCCTTTAGAATTGCGATTTATATGAAGTCGTTAACTTGGGTAATTTTGGGACATTTTTCGAAAAATGTACGATATACCCAAATTTCGGATACTGATTATGCTAGCTACTTAAGTTGTAACTTATTAGAAAGCTACGTTCTCAAGCAATCCAAATATAAAAAAATTTAGCTCAATAGCTCTTTTATGAAGTCGTTAAAAACTTGGGTAATTTTGGGACATTTTTCGAAAAATGTCCGAAATTAGCTTCCTAGCTCTTTAGGGGCCTCCAAAATTGCGATTTATATGAAGTCGTTAAAAACTTGGGTAATTTTGGGACATTTTTCGAAAAATGTAGGGTACTAATTATGCTAGCTACTTAAGTTATAGCCTAGCAGAAAGCTACATTCTCAAGCAATCCAAATATCAAAAAATTTAGCTTCCTACCTCTTTAGGGGCCTTTAGAATTGCGATTTATATGAATTCGTTTACTTGGGTAATTTTGGACATTTTTCGAAAAATGTCCGATATACCCGCATTCATATGGGATACTGATTATGCTAGCTACTTAAGTTATACCTTATTAGAAAGCTACGTTCTCAAGCAATCCAAATATAAAAAAATTTAGCTTCCTAGCTCTTTAGGGGCCTCCAAAATTGCGATTTATATGAAGTCGTTAAAAACTTGGCTAATTTTGGGACATTTTTCGAAAAATTATGCTAGCTACTTAAGTTATAGCTTAGTAGAAAGCTACATTCTCAAGCAATCCAAATATCAAAAAATTTTGCTTCCTAGCTCTTTAGAGGTCTCCAAAATTGCGAATTATATGAGGTCGTTAACAACTTGGGTAATTTTGGGACATTTTTCGAAAAATGTCGGGTACTAATTATGCTAGCTACTTAAGTTATAGCTTAGTAGAAAGCTACATTCTCAAGCAATCCAAATATCAAAAAATTTTGCTTTCTAGCTCATTAGGGGCCTCCAAAATTTAGATTTTTATGAAGTCGTTAAAAACTTGGGTAATTTTGGGACATTTTTCGAAAAATGTCCGATATACCCGCATTCATATCGGGTACTGATTACGCTAGCTACTTAAGTTATACCTTATTAGAAAGCTACGTTCTCAGGCAATCCAAATATAAAAACATTTAGTTTTCTAGCTCTTTAGGAGCCTCCAAAATTGCGATTTATATGAAGTCGTTAAAAACTTGGGTAATTTTGGGTCATTTTTCGAAAAATGTCCGATATACCCGCATTCATATCGGGTACTGATTATGCTTAAGTTATACCTTATTAGAAAGCTACGTTCTCAAGCAATCCAAATATAAAAAAATTTAGCTTCCTATCTCTTTAGGGGACTCCAAAATTGCGATTTATATGAAGTCGTTAAAAACTTGGGTAATTTTGGGACATTTTTGAAAAATGTCCGATATGTCCGCATTCATATCGGGTACTGATTATACTTAAGTTATACCTTACTAGAAAGCTACGTTCTCAAGCAATCCAAATATAAAAAAATTAGCTCCTTAGGGGCCTTTAGAATTGCGATTTATATGAAGTCGTTAACTTGGGTAATTTTGGGACATTTTTACATTGGGTAATTTTGGTCCGATATACCCAAATTTCGGATACTGATTATGCTAGCTACTTATATTATACCTTATTAGAAAGCTACATTCTAAAGTAATCCAAATATAAAAAAAATTAGCAACCTAGCTCTTTAGGGACCTTCAAAATTGCGATTTATATGAAGTCGTTAAAAACTTGGGTACATTGAGATTTATATGAAGTCGTTAAAAACTTGGGTAATTTTGATACATTTATCGAAAAATGTCCGATATACCCGCTTCATATCGGGTACTAATTATGCTAGCTACTTAAGTTATACCTTATTAGAAAAATAGCTCCCTAGCTCTTTAGAATTGCGATTTATATGAAGTCGAAAAATGTCCGATATACCCGTATTTATATCGGGTAATAATTATGCTAGCTACTTAAGTTATACCTTATGAGAAAGCTACATTCTCAAGCAATCCATATATAAAAACATTTAGCTTTCTAGCTCTTTAGGGGCCTCCAAAATTGCGATTTATATGAAGTCGTTAAAAACTTGGCTAATTTTGGGACATTTTTCGAAAAATGTCCGATATACCCGCATTCATATCGGGTACTGATTATACTTAAGTTATAACTTATTAGAAAGCTACGTTCTCAAGCAATCCAAATATAAAAAAATTAGCTCCTTAGCTCTTTAGGGGCCTTTAGAATTGCGATTTATATGAAGTCGTTAACTTGGGTAATTTTGGGACATTTTTCGAAAAATGTACGATATACCCAAATTTCGGATACTGATTATGCTAGCTACTTAAGTTATAACTTATTAGAAAGCTACGTTCTCAAGCAATCCAAATATAAAAAAATTTAGCTCAATAGCTCTTTTATGAAGTCGTTAAAAACTTGGGTAATTTTGGGACATTTTTCGAAAAATGTCCGAAATTAGCTTCCTAGCTCTTTAGGGGCCTCCAAAATTGCGATTTATATGAAGTCGTTAAAAACTTGGGTAATTTTGGGACATTTTTCGAAAAATGTAGGGTACTAATTATGCTAGCTACTTAAGTTATAGCCTAGCAGAAAGCTACATTCTCAAGCAATCCAAATATCAAAAAATTTAGCTTCCTACCTCTTTAGGGGCCTTTAGAATTGCGATTTATATGAATTCGTTTACTTGGGTAATTTTGGAAATTTTTCGAAAAATGTCCGATATACCCGCATTCATATGGGATACTGATTATGCTAGCTACTTAAGTTATACCTTATTAGAAAGCTACGTTCTCAAGCAATCCAAATATAAAAAAATTTAGCTTCCTAGCTCTTTAGGGGCCTCCAAAATTGCGATTTATATGAAGTCGTTAAAAACTTGGCTAATTTTGGGACATTTTTCGAAAAATGTCCGATATACCCGCATTCATATCGGGTACTGATTATACTTAAGTTATAACTTATTAGAAAGCTACGTTCTCAAGCAATCGAAATATAAAAAAATTAGCTCCTTAGCTCTTTAGGGGCCTTTAGAATTGCGATTTATATGAAGTCGTTAACTTGGGTAATTTTGGGACATTTTTCGAAAAATGTACGATATACCCAAATTTCGGATACTGATTATGCTAGCTACTTAAGTTATAACTTATTAGAAAGCTACGTTCTCAAGCAATCCAAATATAAAAAAATTTAGCTCAATAGCTCTTTAGGGACCTTCAAAATTTTGATTTATATGAAGTCGTTAAAAACTTGGGTACATTGAGATTTATATGAAGTCGTTAAAAACTTGGGTAATTTTGATACATTCATCGAAAAATGTCCGATATACCCGCTTCATATCGGGTACTAATTATGCTAGCTACTTAAGTTATACCTTATTAGAAAAATAGCTCCCTAGCTCTTTAGGGGCCTTTAGAATTGCGATTTATATGAAGTCGAAAAATGTCCGATATACCCGCATTTATATCGGGTACTAATTATGCTAGCTACCTAAGTTATACCTTATGAGAATGCTACATTCTCAAGCAATCCAGATATCGAAAAATTTAGCTTCCTAGCTTTTAGGGGGCCTAAAAAATAGCGATTTATATGAAGTCGTTAAAAACTTTTTCGAGAAATGTCCGATATACCCGCTTTCATTTCGGGTACTGATTATGCTAGCTACTTAAGTTACACCTTATTAGAAAGCTACGTTCTCAAGCAATCCAAATATAAAAAAATTTAGCTTTCTAGCTCTTTAGGGGCCTCCAAAATTTAGATTTTTATGAAGTCGTTAAAAACTTGGGTAATTTTGGGACATTTATAAAAAAATGTCCGATATACCCGCATTCATATCGGGTACTAATTATGCTAGCTACTTAAGTTATAGCTTAGTAGAAAGCTACATTCTCAGGCAATCCAAATATCAAAAAATTTAGCTTCCTAGCTCTTTAGGGGCCTCCAAATATGAAGTCGTTAAAAACTTGGGTAATTTTGGGACATTTTTCGAAAAATGTCCGAAATTAGCTTCCTAGCTGTTTAGGGGCCTCCAAAATTGCGATTTATATGAAGTCGTTAAAAACTTGGGTAATTTTGGGACATTTTTCGAAAAATGTAGGGTACTAATTATGCTAGCTACTTAAGTTATAGCATAGTAGAAAGCTACATTCTCAAGCAATCCAAATATCAAAAAATTTAGCTTCCTACCTCTTTAGGGGCTTTGGATTTGGATTGCTTGAGAACGTAGCTTTCTAATAAGGTATAACTTAAGTAGCTAGCATAATCAGTATCCCATATGAATGCGGGTATATGGGACATTTTTCGACAAATGTCCAAAATTACCCAAGTAAACGAATTCATATAAATCGCAATTCTAAAGGCCCCTAAAGAGGTAGGAAGCTAAATTTTTTGATATTTGGATTGCTTGAGAATGTAGCTTTCTACTAGGCTATAAGTTAAGTAGCTAGCATAATTAGTACCCTACATTTTTCGAAAAATGTCCCAAAATTACCCAAGTTTTTAACGAATTCATATAAATCGCAATTTTGGAGGCCCCTAAAGAGCTAGGAAGCTAATTTCGGACATTTATCGAAAAATGTCCCAAAATTACCCAAGTTTTTAACGACTTCATAAAAATCTAAATTTTGGAGGCCCCTAAAGAGCTAGAAAGCTAAATGTTTTTATATATGGATTGCTTGAGAATGTAGCTTTCTCATAAGGTATAACTTAAGTAGCTAGCATAATTAGTACCCGATATAAATACGGGTATATCGGACATTTTTCGATTTCATATAAATCGCAATTCTAAAGAGCTAGGGAGCTATTTTTCTAATAAGGTATAACTTAAGTAGCTAGCATAATTAGTACCCGATATGAAGCGGGTATATCGGACATTTTTCGATAAATGTATCAAAATTACCCAAGTTTTTAACGACTTCATATAAATCTCAATGTACCCAAGTTTTTAACGACTTCATATAAATCGCAATTTTGAAGGTCCCTAAAGAGCTAGGGAGCTAAATTTTTTTATATTTGGATTACTTTAGAATGTAGCTTTCTAATAAGGTATAACTTAAGTATAATCAGTACCCGATATGAATGCGGGTATATCGGACATTTTTCGAAAAATGACCCAAAATTACCCAAGTTTTTAACGACTTCATATAAATCGCAATTTTGGAGGCCCCTAAAGAGCTAGAAAGCTAAATGTTTTTATATTTGGATTGCCTGAGAACGTAGCTTTCTAATAAGGTATAACTTAAGTAGCTAGCGTAATCAGTACCCGATATGAATGCGGGTATATCGGACATTTTTCGAAAAATGTCCCAAAATTACCCAAGTTTTTAACGACTTCATAAAAATCTAAATTTTGGAGGCCCCTAAAGAGCTAGAAAGCAAAATTTTTGGATTGCTTGAGAATGTAGCTTTCTACTAAGCTATAACTTAAGTAGCTAGCATAATTAGTACCCGACATTTTTCGAAAAATGTCCCAAAATTACCCAAGTTGTTAACGACTTCATATAATTCGCAATTTTGGAGACCTCTAAAGAGCTAGGAAGCAAAATTTTTTGATATTTGGATTACTTGAGAATGTAGCTTTCTACTAAGCTATAACTTAAGTAGCTAGCATAATTTTTCGAAAAATGTCCCAAAATTACCCAAGTTTTTAACGACTTCATATAAATCGCAATTTTGGAGGCCCCTAAAGAGCTAGGAAGCTAAATTTTTTTATATTTGGATTGCTTGAGAACGTAGCTTTCTAATAAGGTATAACTTAAGTAGCTAGCATAATCAGTATCCCATATGAATGAGGGTATATCGGACATTTTTCGAAAAATGTCCAAAATTACCCAAGTAAACGAATTCATATAAATCGCAATTCTAAAGGCCCCTAAAGAGGTAGGAAGCTAAATTTTTTGATATTTGGATTGCTTGAGAATGTAGCTTTCTACTAGGCTATAACTTAAGTAGCTAGCATAATTAGTACCCTACATTTTTCGAAAAAGGTATAACTTAAGTAGCTAGCATAATCAGTATCCCATATGAATGCGGGTATATTGGACATTTTTCGACAAATGTCCAAAATTACCCAAGTAAACGAATTCATATAAATCGCAATTCTAAAGGCCCCTAAAGAGGTAGGAAGCTAAATTTTTTGATATTTGGATTGCTTGAGAATGTAGCTTTCTACTAGGCTATAAGTTAAGTAGCTAGCATAATTAGTACCCTACATTTTTCGAAAAATGTCCCAAAATTACCCAAGTTTTTAACGAATTCATATAAATCGCAATTTTGGAGGCCCCTAAAGAGCTAGGAAGCTAATTTCGGACATTTATCGAAAAATGTCCCAAAATTACCCAAGTTTTTAACGACTTCATAAAAATCTAAATTTTGGAGGCCCCTAAAGAGCTAGAAAGCTAAATGTTTTTATATATGGATTGCTTGAGAATGTAGCTTTCTCATAAGGTATAACTTAAGTAGCTAGCATAATTAGTACCCGATATAAATACGGGTATATCGGACATTTTTCGACTTCATATAAATCGCAATTCTAAAGAGCTAGGGAGCTATTTTTCTAATAAGGTATAACTTAAGTAGCTAGCATAATTAGTACCCGATATGAAGCGGGTATATCGGACATTTTTCGATAAATGTATCAAAATTACCCAAGTTTTTAACGACTTCATATAAATCTCAATGTACCCAAGTTTTTAACGACTTCATATAAATCGCAATTTTGAAGGTCCCTAAAGAGCTAGGGAGCTAAATTTTTTTATATTTGGATTACTTTAGAATGTAGCTTTCTAATAAGGTATAATATAAGTAGCTAGCATAATCAGTATCCGAAATTTGGGTATATCGGACATTTTTCGAAAAATGTCCCAAAATTACCCAAGTTAACGACTTCATATAAATCGCAATTCTAAAGGCCCCTAGGAGCTAATTTGTTTATATTTGGATTGCTTGAGAACGTAGCTTTCTAATAAGGTATAACTTAAGTATAATCAGTACCCGATATGAATGCGGGTATATCGGACATTTTTCAAAAATGTCCCAAAATTACCCAAGTTTTTAACGACTTCATATAAATCGCAATTTTGGAGTCCCCTAAAGAGATAGGAAGCTAAATTTTTTTATATTTGGATTGCTTGAGAACGTAGCTTTCTAATAAGGTATAACTTAAGTATAATCAGTACCCGATATGAATGCGGGTATATCGGACATTTTTCGAAAAATGACCCAAAATTACCCAAGTTTTTAACGACTTCATATAAATCGCAATTTTGGAGGCCCCTAAAGAGCTAGAAAGCTAAATGTTTTTATATTTGGATTGCCTGAGAACGTAGCTTTCTAATAAGGTATAACTTAAGTAGCTAGCGTAATCAGTACCCGATATGAATGCGGGTGTATCGGACATTTTTCGAAAATGTCCCAAAATTACCCAAGTTTTTAACGACTTCATAAAAATCTAAATTTTGGAGGCCCCTAAAGAGCTAGAAAGCAAAATTTTTGGATTGCTTGAGAATGTAGCTTTCTACTAAGCTATAACTTAAGTAGCTATCATAATTAGTACCCGACATTTTTCGAAAATGTCCCAAAATTACCCAAGTTGTTAACGACTTCATATAATTCGCAATTTTGGAGACCTCTAAAGAGCTAGGAAGCAAAATTTTTTGATATTTGGATTGCTTGAGAATGTAGCTTTCTACTAAGCTATAACTTAAGTAGCTAGCATAATTTTTCGAAAATGTCCCAAAATTACCCAAGTTTTTAACGACTTCATATAAATCGCAATTTTGGAGCTAGGAAGCTAAATTTTTTTATATTTGGATTGCTTGAGAACGTAGCTTTCTAATAAGGTATAACTTAAGTAGCTAGCATAATCAGTATCCCATATGAATGCGGGTATATCGGACATTTTCGAAAAATGTCCAAAATTACCCAAGTAAACGAATTCATATAAATCGCAATTCTAAAGGCCCCTAAAGAGGTAGGAAGCTAAATTTTTTGATATTTGGATTGCTTGAGAATGTAGCTTTCTACTAGGCTATAACTTAAGTAGCTAGCATAATTAGTACCCTACATTTTTCGAAAAAGGTATAACTTAAGTAGCTAGCATAATCAGTATCCCATATGAATGCGGGTATATTGGACATTTTCGACAAATGTCCAAAATTACCCAAGTAAACGAATTCATATAAATCGCAATTCTAAAGGCCCCTAAAGAGGTAGGAAGCTAAATTTTTTGATATTTGGATTGCTTGAGAATGTAGCTTTCTACTAGGCTATAAGTTAAGTAGCTAGCATAATTAGTACCCTACATTTTTCGAAAAATGTCCCAAAATTACCCAAGTTTTTAACGAATTCATATAAATCGCAATTTTGGAGGCCCCTAAAGAGCTAGGAAGCTAATTTCGGACATTTATCGAAAAATGTCCCAAAATTACCCAAGTTTTTAACGACTTCATAAAATCTAAATTTTGGAGGCCCCTAAAGAACTAGAAAGCTAAATGTTTTTATATATGGATTGCTTGAGAATGTAGCTTTCTCATAAGGTATAACTTAAGTAGCTAGCATAATTAGTACCCGATATAAATACGGGTATATCGGACATTTTTCGACTTCATATAAATCGCAATTCTAAGAGCTAGGGAGCTATTTTTCTAATAAGGTATAACTTAAGTAGCTAGCATAATTAGTACCCGATATGAAGCGGGTATATCGGACATTTTTCGATAAATGTATCAAAATTACCCAAGTTTTTAACGACTTCATATAAATCTCAATGTACCCAAGTTTTTAACGACTTCATATAAATCGCAATTTTGAAGGTCCCTAAAGAGCTAGGGAGCTACATTTTTTTATATTTGGATTACTTTAGAATATAGCTTTCTAATAAGGTATAATATAAGTAGCTAGCATAATCAGTATCCGAAATTTGGGTGTATCGGACATTTTTCGAAAATGTCCCAAAATTACCCAAGTTTTTAACGACTTCATAAAAATCTAAATTTTGGAGGCCCCTAAAGAGCTAGAAAGCAAAATTTTTGGATTGCTTGAGAATGTAGCTTTCTACTAAGCTATAACTTAAGTAGCTAGCATAATTAGTACCCGACATTTTTCGAAAAATGTCCCAAAATTACCCAAGTTGTTAACGACTTCATATAATTCGCAATTTTGGAGACCTCTAAAGAGCTAGGAAGCAAAATTTTTTGATATTTGGATTGCTTGAGAATGTAGCTTTCTACTAAGCTATAACTTAAGTAGCTAGCATAATTTTTCGAAAAATGTCCCAAAATTACCCAAGTTTTTAACGACTTCATATAAATCGCAATTTTGGAGGCCCCTAAAGAGCTAGGAAGCCAAATTTTTTTATATTTGGATTGCTTGAGAACGTAGCTTTCTAATAAGGTATAACTTAAGTAGCTAGCATAATCAGTATCCCATATGAATGCGGGTATATCGGACATTTTTCGAAAAATGTCCAAAATTACCCAAGTAAACGAATTCATATAAATCGCAATTCTAAAGGCCCCTAAAGAGGTAGGAAGCTAAATTTTTTGATATTTGGATTGCTTGAGAATGTAGCTTTCTACTAGGCTATAACTTAAGTAGCTAGCATAATTAGTACCCTACATTTTTCGAAAAAGGTATAACTTAAGTAGCTAGCATAATCAGTATCCCATATGAATGCGGGTATATTGGACATTTTTCGACAAATGTCCAAAATTACCCAAGTAAACGAATTCATATAAATCGCAATTCTAAAGGCCCCTAAAGAGGTAGGAAGCTAAATTTTTTGATATTTGGATTGCTTGAGAATGTAGCTTTCTACTAGGCTATAAGTTAAGTAGCTAGCATAATTAGTACCCTACATTTTTCGAAAAATGTCCCAAAATTACCCAAGTTTTTAACGAATTCATATAAATCGCAATTTTGGAGGCCCCTAAAGAGCTAGGAAGCTAATTTCGGACATTTATCGAAAAATGTCCCAAAATTACACAAGTTTTTAACGACTTCATAAAAATCTAAATTTTGGAGGCCCCTAAAGAGCTAGAAAGCTAAATGTTTTTATATATGGATTGCTTGAGAATGTAGCTTTCTCATAAGGTATAACTTAAGTAGCTAGCATAATTAGTACCCGATATAAATACGGGTATATCGGACATTTTTCGACTTCATATAAATCGCAATTCTAAAGAGCTAGGGAGCTATTTTTCTAATAAGGTATAACTTAAGTAGCTAGCATAATTAGTACCCGATATGAAGCGGGTATATCGGACATTTTTCGATAAATGTATCAAAATTAACCAAGTTTTTAACGACTTCATATAAATCTCAATGTACCCAAGTTTTTAACGACTTCATATAAATCGCAATTTTGAAGGTCCCTAAAGAGCTAGGGAGCTAAATTTTTTATATTTGGATTACTTTAGAATGTAGCTTTCTAATAAGGTATAATATAAGTAGCTAGCATAATCAGTATCCGAAATTTGGGTATATCGGACATTTTTCGAAAAATGTCCCAAAATTACCCAAGTTAACGACTTCATATAAATCGCAATTCTAAAGGCCCCTAGGAGCTAATTTTTTTATATTTGGATTGCTTGAGAACGTAGCTTTCTAATAAGGTATAACTTAAGTATAATCAGTACCCGATATGAATGCGGGTATATCGGACATTTTTCAAAAATGTCCCAAAATTACCCAAGTTTTTAACGACTTCATAAAAATCTAAATTTTGGAGGCCCCTAAAAAGCTAGAAAGCAAAATTTTTGGATTGCTTGAGAATGTAGCTTTCTACTAAGCTATAACTTAAGTAGCTAGCATAATTAGTACCCGACATTTTTCGAAAAATGTCCCAAAATTACCCAAGTTGTTAACGACTTCATATAATTCGCAATTTTGGAGACCTCTAAAGAGCTAGGAAGCTAAATTTTTTATATTTGGATTGCTTGAGAATGTAGCTTTCTACTAAGCTATAACTTAAGTAGCTAGCATAATTTTTCGAAAAATGTCCCAAAATTACCCAAGTTTTTAACGACTTCATATAAATCGCAATTTTTTTATATTTGGATTGCTTGAGAACGTAGCTTTCTAATAAGGTATAACTTAAGTAGCTGGCATAATCAGTATCCCATATGAATGCGGGTATATCGGACATTTTTCGAAAAATGTCCAAAATTACCCAAGTAAACGAATTCATATAAATCGCAATTCTAAAGGCCCCTAAAGAGGTAGGAAGCTAAATTTTTTGATATTTGGATTGCTTGAGAATGTAGCTTTCTACTAGGCTATAACTTAAGTAGCTAGCATAATTAGTACCCTACATTTTTCGAAAAAGGTATAACTTAAGTAGCTAGCATAATCAGTATCCCATATGAATGCGGGTATATTGGACATTTTTCGACAAATGTCCAAAATTACCCAAGTAAACGAATTCATATAAATCGCAATTCTAAAGGCCCCTAAAGAGGTAGGAAGCTAAATTTTTTGATATTTGGATTGCTTGAGAATGTAGCTTTCTACTAGGCTATAAGTTAAGTAGCTAGCATAATTAGTACCCTACATTTTCGAAAAATGTCCCAAAATTACCCAAGTTTTTAACGAATTCATATAAATCGCAATTTTGGAGGCCCCTAAAGAGCTAGGAAGCTAATTTCGGACATTTATCGAAAAATGTCCCAAAATTACCCAAGTTTTTAACGACTTCATAAAAATCTAAATTTTGGAGGCCCCTAAAGAGCTAGAAAGCTAAATGTTCTAGCTCTTTAGGGGCCATTCTAAAGGCCCCTAAAGAGGTCGGAAGCTAAATTTTTTGATATTTGGATTGCTTGAGAATGTAGCTTTCTACTAGGCTATAACTTAAGTAGCTAGCATAATTAGTACCCTACATTTTTCGAAAAAGGTATAACTTAAGTAGCTAGCATAATCAGTATCCCATATGAATGCGGGTATATTGGACATTTTTCGACAAATGTCCAAAATTACCCAAGTAAACGAATTCATATAAATCGCAATTCTAAAGGCCCCTAAAGAGGTAGGAAGCTAAATTTTTTGATATTTGGATTGCTTGAGAATGTAGCTTTCTACTAGGCTATAAGTTAAGTAGCTAGCATAATTAGTACCCTACATTTTTCGAAAAATGTCCCAAAATTACCCAAGTTTTTAACGAATTCATATAAATCGCAATTTTGGAGGCCCCTAAAGAGCTAGGAAGCTAATTTCGGACATTTATCGAAAAATGTCCCAAAATTACACAAGTTTTTAACGACTCCATAAAAATCTAAATTTTGGAGGCCCCTAAAGAGCTAGAAAGCTAAATGTTTTTATATATGGATTGCTTGAGAATGTAGCTTTCTCATAAGGTATAACTTAAGTAGCTAGCATAATGAGTACCCGATATAAATACGGGTATATCGGACATTTTTCGACTTCATATAAATCGCAATTCTAAAGAGCTAGGGAGCTATTTTTCTAATAAGGTATAACTTAAGTAGCTAGCATAATTAGTACCCGATATGAAGCGGGTATATCGGACATTTTTCGATAAATGTATCAAAATTACCCAAGTTTTTAACGACTTCATATAAATCTCAATGTACCCAAGTTTTTAACGACTTCATATAAATCGCAATTTTGAAGGTCCCTAAAGAGCTAGGGAGCTAAATTTTTTTATATTTGGATTACTTTAGAATGTAGCTTTCTAATAAGGTATAATATAAGTAGCTAGCATAATCAGTATCCGAAATTTGGGTATATCGGACATTTTTCGAAAAATGTCCCAAAATTACCCAAGTTAACGACTTCATATAAATCGCAATTCTAAAGGCCCCTAGGAGCTAATTTTTTTATATTTGGATTGCTTGAGAACGTAGCTTTCTAATAAGGTATAACTTAAGTATAATCAGTACCCGATATGAATGCGGGTATATCGGACATTTTTAAAAAATGTCCCAAAATTACCCAAGTTTTTAACGACTTCATATAAATCGCAATTTTGGAGTCCCCTAAAGAGATAGGAAGCTAAATTTTTTTATATTTGGATTGCTTGAGAACGTAGCTTTCTAATAAGGTATAACTTAAGTATAATCAGTACCCGATATGAATGCGGGTATATCGGACATTTTTCGAAAAATGTCCCAAAATTACCCAAGTTTTTAACGACTTCATAAAAATCTAAATTTTGGAGGCCCCTAAAGAGCTAGAAAGCAAAATTTTTGGATTGCTTGAGAATGTAGCTTTCTACTAAGCTATAACTTAAGTAGCTAGCATAATTAGTACCCGACATTTTTCGAAAAATGTCCCAAAATTACCCAAGTTGTTAACGACTTCATATAATTCGCAATTTTGGAGACCTCTAAAGAGCTAGGAACAAAATTTTTTGATATTTGGATTGCTTGAGAATGTAGCTTTCTACTAAGCTATAACTTAAGTAGCTAGCATAATTTTCGAAAAATGTCCCAAAATTACCCAAGTTTTTAACGACTTCATATAAATCGCAATTTTGGAGGCCCCTAAAGAGCTAGGAAGCTAAATTTTTTTATATTTGGATTGCTTGAGAACGTAGCTTTCTAATAAGGTATAACTTAAGTAGCTAGCATAATCAGTATCCCATATGAATGCGGGTATATCGGACATTTTTCGAAAAATGTCCCAAAATTACCCAAGTAAACGAATTCATATAAATCGCAATTCTAAAGGCCCCTAAAGAGGTAGGAAGCTAAATTTTTGATATTTGGATTGCTTGAGAATGTAGCTTTCTACTAGGCTATAACTTAAGTAGCTAGCATAATTAGTACCCTACATTTTTCGAAAAAGGTATAACTTAAGTAGCTAGCATAATCAGTATCCCATATGAATGCGGGTATATTGGACATTTTTCGACAAATGTCCAAAATTACCCAAGTAAACGAATTCATATAAATCGCAATTCTAAAGGCCCCTAAAGAGG
>NW_027052595.1:0-21000 GCF_958450345.1 Calliphora vicina
TGACCTTACCTTGAACTTGACATACCAACGTAAAACAACAAATATACGTAGCTTGTAACGTTCGTATTCTGTGGTCATGATAGGAAAATATCGTATGATCGCTTTAATGACTACACACAAATACTTTATAGTTTAAACATTAAAAGAACTCCTAAGGGAAAGGAAGTAAAAAGTGGTATAGTGTGTTAAAATACAATTAAATGATAAAAAAATAATTTAATAGAAGTAAAACTGAAATAATTTAATAGAAGTTCAAACTACATTAAATTTTATAGGATTTTTAATACATACAAGGTAAGAAGAGTGTGAGAAACGTTAAAAGTTATGGAAAATTTCGATTATATTAAAACAGAATTTTACATAATTTGTCTTCAGAAACCTGCTTTCAATATAATATTTAAAGAATCTAAAGAATACATAATTTACTTAATGTAAAATATTGATTGCAAGATAATGAAGAAGTTAATGTGTTAAAATTCTGTGTTTTATTATAAGTTTATAAAGCACAATTGTAGTTAAATTCAATCCTTACAGAACAGGATTAGAATTAAATTATAATTGTGGCTTTATATAGAGAAAATTGTTTCAATAAGAAAATAAGGTATTTATATTCAGAACGTTGTTTTTCAGTAAATAGGCAGAAACAAAAGGAAATGAAGGCAATGCCATCTATTGAGGAAAAACTTAAGCTATAATTGGTTAGTGAAGACACTCACCGAACCTAAAAGAATGTCTGGTCACAATAGAGGGTCTGCTAAAACTATACCGTAAGAGGAACTTGAACGCTGAGTAAAAGATAAGTCAGGTCTGGGTAAGCCAATATAGACAAATAGGACATTGAGCTAAAAAACACCAATATACCACTGATTATATATATATATATTTAGCTTATTAAAATTTATTACAAAATATCGTCTCTAACCTGTGACTAAATGAATTACCTATATTTGACCTTGACACTACTCAAATTACATACTTGAATTAACCTGCATAAGAAAGAAAAACTAAAATAACCTATTTGTCCTTCAAATTAAGAAATTATTGGTCTAATGTTTCATTGTTAATATCTGTGAATATTTATAAGAAAATAACCAAAATACAAATCTATGTCATCTAATTGTTAGTATTATATAACTTATTTATGATATACGTACATCTTTTTCTCTGTATAAAAATCTAAGATCAGTTTCTTTTCTAAAACATTTTATTTATGAATTGTGAAAAGAGATTCTAAATTGTTATACATTTTACAAACAAACAAAAACAGAGATATCAATGCATGTACATATAAAAAAAAAATAAGAATAATATAAAATAAAAGTAACGTAAATTCCACAATTAAACTATACATAATTAATCTATTTCGTACAAATACTTTAAAAATTTATATAATAACTTATTAAACTAAAAACAAAATTAATAATAATCATCAAAATATTAAGGATGATAATAATATATACTTCGTTTTCATTATATTTTAACATTTCTTTTGTAAATTGTAAACAGAATTAAGAAAACATCTTAATTAGAAAATAATTTACAAATAATGTTTAACTTTGTTTTATGTTTGAAATAAGATAATAATCCAAATAAAAACCTTTATTATCTAATTTCGAAATAAATAAATAAATAAATAAATAAATAAATAAATAAATAAATAAATAAATAAATAAATAAATAAATAAATAAATAAATAAATAAATAAATAAATAAATAAATAAATAAATAAATAAATAAATAAATAAATAAATAAATAAATAAATAAATAAATAAATAAATAAATAAATAAATAAATAAATAAATAAATAAATAAATAAATAAATAAATAAATAAATAAATAACAAAATACAAATAAACAAAATAATATCAAATTAATCAATTTACAGAAAACAATTCTAAATGCTAAATTTATGAAATAAAATAAACACTTACAAACTTGTTTAAGAACTTATTGAACATATATATAAATTAATGCTAAACTCAGCTTATATATAGTTCAATGAATACTTAAACTAAGGAAATTCTAGATATATAATTAAAAACAAATATAAATAATAATTCTATATTTTACAATGAAATAGTAAAACAAACATAAAAAAAAGAAAACAAATAATTACATCTTAATATCACTTACAACTAAATTTTATAATTAATTTCAATTCATCATTAACGTGTTTGATTATAATTTTGTTAACATAACAATAAAATTATAACAATTATCGTTAAATTATAAATATTATTTCTTTTTGATTATTATTCGCTTTTAAATTATTATCAATTAATTATTAATATTTAGGATTTTTGCTAATATATTTTTTGTTAATATGCTTTTGTTTATATTTTTGATAATATATGGTTGTTAATATAATTTTGGTTATATTTTTGTTAATATACTTTTGTTATTAATTGTTTGTTAATATATTTTTGTTAACATATTATTGTTATAATATTATTATTATATTATTATTATATTATTGTTATTATATCATTGTTATGTTATTATATTATTGTCATTACATTGTTGTTATTATATCATTGTTTATATGATTAGGAAAATAAAAGTCATGTTTATATATATATTTGAAATTTGAAAATGATATTGTATGTAGTCATGGAGGAGTAAACAAAACCAACAGGTAATGATGTGAATTAAAAGAAAAGGCAATGTAAGTGTGAAATAGGGGCTTCTAGAATGGAAAGTAAAGGTGACCAGAAGCCAAGGTTGGCTGAAATAGTGCCATAATAGGGGAGGGCAACCTTCGAAGACAATCCCGACCAAGTCTTCACTGGAAAACGCAACTTCCTACCATATGATTACAAAACCATGTCGCATGTCCGTCTGATATACTAGGTATTGCAACCCGTACTGTACTGTCCAATGTTAAATGTTACTTTTTGATGGCACGAAAATCTATTAAATGTTGGCGAACTGAGTGGACAAGAACCTATCCCACATCCGACGAGCTAATGCTGTGCGACCACCAGCGTGCCAGATCCACTCTCTGTCAAGGTTCGTCACACTCTTTAGAGCCTTTTAAAATTGCGATTTATATGAAGTCGTTAAAAACTGGGGTAATTTTGGGACATTTTTCGAAAAATGTCCGGTATACCCGCATATATATCGGGTACTGTTCTCTTTAGCTCTTTAGGGCCTTTTAAAATTGCGATTTATATGAAGTCGTTAAAAAATGGGTAATTTTGGGACATTTTTCGAAAAATGTCCGATATACCCGCATATATATCGGGTACTATTTATGCTAGCTACTTAAGTTATACCTTGTTAGAAAGCTACAATCTCATGCAATCCAAATATAAAAAATTAGCTTCCTAGCACTTTATGGGCCTTTAGAATTGCGATTTATATGAAGTCGTTAAAAACTGGGGTAATTTTGGGACATTTTTCGAAAAATGTCCGATATACCCGCATTTATATCGGGTACTGTTTATGTTAGCTACTTATACCTTGTTAGAAAGCTATAATCTCATGCCATCCAAATATAAAAAAATTTAGCTTCCTAGCTCTTTAGGGCCTTTTAAAATTGCGATTTATATGAAGTCGTTAAAAACTGGGTAATTTTGGGACATTTTTCGAAAAATGTCCGATATACCCGTATATATCGGGTACTATTTATGCTAGCTACTTAAGTTATACTTTGTTAGAAAGCTATAATCTCATGCCATCCAAATATAAAAAAATTTAGCTTCCTAGCTCTTTAGGGCCTTTTAAAATTGCGATTTATATGAAGTCGTTAAAAACTGGGTAATTTTGGGACATTTTTCGAAAAATGTCCGATATACCCGCATATATATCGGGTACTGTTTATGCTAGCTACTTAAGTTATACCTTGTTAGAAAGCTATAATCTCATGCCATCCAAATATAAAAAAATTTAGCTTCCTAGCTCTTTAGGGCCTTTTAAAATTGCGATTTATATGAAGTCGTTAAAAACTGGGTAATTTTGGGACATTTTTCGAAAAACGTCCGATATACCCGCATATATATCGGGTACTATTTATGCTAGCTACTTAAGTTATACCTTGTTAGAAAGCTACAATCTCATGCAATCCAAATATAAAAAAATTAGCTTCCTAGCACTTTAGGGGCCTTTAGAATTGCGATTTATATGAAGTCGTTAAAAACTGGGGTAATTTTGGGACATTTTTCGAAAAATGTCCGATATACCCGCATATATATCGGGTACTATTTATGCTAGCTACTTAAGTTATACCTTGTTAGAAAGCTACAATCTCATGCCATTTAAATATAAAAAAATTTAGCTTTCTAGCTCTTTAGGGCCTTTTAAAATTGTGATTTATATGAAGTCGTTAAAAACTGGGGTAATTTTGGGACATTTTTCGAAAAATGTCCGATATACCCGTATATATATCGGGTACTATTTATGCTAGCTACTTAAGTTATACTTTGTTAGAAAGCTATAATCTCATGCCATCCAAATATAAAAAAATTTGGCTTCCTAGCTCTTTAGGGCCTTTTAAAATTGCGATTTATATGAAGTCGTTAAAAAGTTATACCTTGTTAGAAAGCTACAATCTCATGCAATCCAAATATCCTAGAACTTTAGGGGCCTTTAGAATTGCGATTTATATGAAGTCGTTAAAAACTGGGGTAATTTTGGGACATTTTTCGAAAAATGTCCGATATACCCGCATATATATCGGGTACTATTTATGCTAGCTACTTAAGTTATACCTTGTTAGAAAGCTACAATCTCATGCCATTTAAATATAAAAAATTTAGCTTCCTAGCTCTTCAGGGCCTTTTAAAATTGCGATTTATATGAAGTCGTTAAAAACTGGGTAATTTTGGGACATTTTTAAAATTGCGATTTATATGAAGTCGTTAAAAACTGGGTAATTTTGGGACATTTTTCGAAAAATGTCCGATATACCCGCATATATATCGGGTACTGTTTATGCTAGCTACTTAAGTTATACCTTGTTAGAAAGCTATAATCTCATGCCATCCAAATATAAAAAAATTTAGCTTCCTAGCACTTTAGGGGCCTTTAGAATTGCGATTTATATGAAGTCGTTAAAAACTGGGGTAATTTTGGGACATTTTTCGAAAAATGTCCGATATACCCGCATATATATCGGGTACTATTTATGCTAGCTACTTAAGTTATACCTTGTTAGAAAGCTACAATCTCATGCCATTTAAATATAAAAAAATTTAGCTTTCTAGCTCTTTAGGGCCTTTTAAAATTGCGATTTATATGAAGTCGTTAAAAACTGGGGTAATTTTGGGACATTTTTCGAAAAATGTCCGATATACCCGTATATATATCGGGTACTATTTATGCTAGCTACTTAAGTTATACCTTGTTAGAAAGCTACAATCTCATGCAATCCAAATATAAAAAAATTAGCTTCCTAGCACTTTAGGGGCCTTTAGAATTGCGATTTATATGAAGTCGTTAAAAACTGGGGTAATTTTGGGACATTTTTCGAAAAATGTCCGATATACCCGCATATATATCGGGTACTATTTATGCTAGCTACTTAAGTTATACCTTGTTAGAAAGCTACAATCTCATGCCATTTAAATATAAAAAAAATTAGCTTCCTAGCACTTTAGGGGCCTTTAGAATTGCGATTTATATGAAGTCGTTAAAAACTGGGGTAATTTTGGGACATTTTTCGAAAAATGTCCGATATACCCGCATATATATCGGGTACTATTTATGCTAGCTACTTAAGTTATACCTTGTTAGAAAGCTACAATCTCATGCCATTTAAATATAAAAACATTTAGCTTTCTAGCTCTTTAGGGCCTTTTAAAATTGCGATTTATATGAAGTCGTTAAAAAATGGGTAATTTTGGGACATTTTTCGAAAAATGTCCGATATACCCGCATATATATCGGGTACTATTTATGCTAGCTACTTAAGTTATACCTTGTTAGAAAGCTACAATCTCATGCAATCCAAATATAAAAAATTAGCTTCCTAGCACTTTATGGGCCTTTAGAATTGCGATTTATATGAAGTCGTTAAAAACTGGGGTAATTTTGGGACATTTTTCGAAAAATGTCCGGTATACCCGCATTTATATCGGGTACTGTTTATGTTAGCTACTTATACCTTGTTAGAAAGCTATAATCTCATGCCATCCAAATATAAAAAAATTTAGCTTCCTAGCTCTTTAGGGCCTTTTAAAATTGCGATTTATATGAAGTCGTTAAAAACTGGGTAATTTTGGGACATTTTTCGAAAAATGTCCGATATACCCGTATATATATCGGGTACTATTTATGCTAGCTACTTAAGTTATACTTTGTTAGAAAGCTATAATCTCATGCCATCCAAATATAAAAAAATTTAGCTTCCTAGCTCTTTAGGGCCTTTTAAAATTGCGATTTATATGAAGTCGTTAAAAACTGGGTAATTTTGGGACATTTTTCGAAAAATGTCCGATATACCCGCATATATATCGGGTACTGTTTATGCTAGCTACTTAAGTTATACCTTGTTAGAAAGCTATAATCGCATGCCATCCAAATATAAAAAAATTTAGCTTCCTAGCTCTTTAGGGCCTTTTAAAATTGCGATTTATATGAAGTCGTTAAAAACTGGGTAATTTTGGGACATTTTTCGAAAAATGTCCGATATACCCGCATATATATCGGGTACTATTTATGCTAGCTACTTAAGTTATACCTTGTTAGAAAGCTACAATCTCATGCAATCCAAATATAAAAAAATTAGCTTCCTAGCACTTTAGGGGCCTTTAGAATTGCGATTTATATGAAGTCGTTAAAAACTGGGGTAATTTTGGGACATTTTTCGAAAAATGTCCGATATACCCGCATATATATCGGGTACTATTTATGCTAGCTACTTAAGTTATACCTTGTTAGAAAGCTACAATCTCATGCCATTTAAATATAAAAAAATTTAGCTTTCTAGCTCTTTAGGGCCTTTTAAAATTGCGATTTATATGAAGTCGTTTAAAACTGGGGTAATTTTGGGACATTTTTCGAAAAATGTCCGATATACCCGTATATATATATCGGGTACTATTTATGCTAGCTACTTAAGTTATACTTTGTTAGAAAGCTATAATCTCATGCCATCCAAATATAAAAAAATTTGGCTTCCTAGCTCTTTAGGGCCTTTTAAAATTGCGATTTATATGAAGTCGTTAAAAAGTTATACCTTGTTAGAAAGCTACAATCTCATGCAATCCAAATATCCTAGCACTTTAGGGGCCTTTAGAATTACGATTTATATGAAGTCGTTAAAAACTGGGGTAATTTTGGGACATTTTTCGAAAAATGTCCGATATACCCGCATATATATCGGGTACTATTTATGCTAGCTACTTAAGTTATACTTTGTTAGAAAGCTATAATCTCATGCCATCCAAATATAAAAAAATTTAGCTTCCTAGCTCTTTAGGGCCTTTTAAAATTGCGATTTATATGAAGTCGTTAAAAAGTTATACCTTGTTAGAAAGCTACAATCTCATGCAATCCAAATATCCTAGCACTTTAGGGGCCTTTAGAATTGCGATTTATATGAAGTCGTTAAAAACTGGGGTAATTTTGGGACATTTTTCGAAAAATGTCCGATATACCCGCATATATATCGGGTACTATTTATGCTAGCTACTTAAGTTATACCTTGTTAGAAAGCTACAATCTCATGCCATTTAAATATAAAAAAAATTAGCTTCCTAGCACTTCAGGGGCCTTTAGAATTGCGATTTATATGAAGTCGTTAAAAACTGGGGTAATTTTGGGACATTTTTCGAAAAATGTCCGATATACCCGCATATATATCGGGTACTATTTATGCTAGCTACTTAAGTTATACCTTGTTAGAAAGCTACAATCTCATGCCATTTAAATATAAACAAATTTAGCTTTCTAGCTCTTTAGGGCCTTTTAAAATTGCGATTTATATGAAGTCGTTAAAAACTGGGGTAATTTTGGGACATTCTTCGAAAAATGTCCGATATACCCGTATATATATCGGGTACTATTTATGCTAGCTACTTAAGTTATACTTTGTTAGAAAGCTATAATCTCATGCCATCCAAATATAAAAAAATTTAGCTTCCTAGCTCTTTAGGGCCTTTTAAAATTGCGATTTATATGAAGTCGTTAAAAAGTTATACCTTGTTAGAAAGCTACAATCTCATGCAATCCAAATATCCTAGCACTTTAGGGGCCTTTAGAATTGCGATTTATATGAAGTCGTTAAAAACTGGGGTAATTTTGGGACATTTTTCGAAAAATGTCCGATATACCCGCATATATATCGGGTACTATTTATGCTAGCTACTTAAGTTATACTTTGTTAGAAAGCTATAATCTCATGCCATCCAAATATAAAAAAATTTAGCTTCCTAGCTCTTTAGGGCCTTTTAAAATTGCGATTTATATGAAGTCGTTAAAAACTGGGTAATTTTGGGACATTTTTCCAAAAATGTCCGATATACCCGCATATATATCGGGTACTATTTATGCTAGCTACTTAAGTTATACCTTGTTAGAAAGCTACAATCTCATGCAATCCAAATATAAAAAAATTAGCTTCCTAGCACTTCAGGGGCCTTTAGAATTGCGATTTATATGAAGTCGTTAAAAACTGGGGTAATTTTGGGACATTTTTCGAAAAATGTCCGATATATACATATATATCGGGTACTATTTATGGTAGCTACTTAAGTTATACCTTGTTAGAAAGCTACAATCTCATGCCATTTAAATATAAAAAAATTTAGCTTTCTAGCTCTTTAGGGCCTTTTAAATTGCGATTTATATGAAGTCGTTTAAAACTGGGGTAATTTTGGGACATTTTTCGAAAAATGACCGATATACCCGTATATATATATCGGGTACTATTTAAAATAAAAAAATTTAGCTTCCTAGCTCTTTAGGGCCTTTTAAAATTGCGATTTATATGAAGTCGTTAAAAACTGGGTAATTTTGGGACATTTTTCGAAAAATGTCCGATATACCCGCATATATATCGGGTACTGTTTATGCTAGCTACTTAAGTTATACCTTGTTAGAAAGCTATAATCGCATGCCATCCAAATATAAAAAAATTTAGCTTCCTAGCTCTTTAGGGCCTTTTAAAATTGCGATTTATATGAAGTCGTTAAAAACTGGGTAATTTTGGGACATTTTTCGAAAAATGTCCGATATACCCGCATATATATCGGGTACTATTTATGCTAGCTACTTAAGTTATACCTTGTTAGAAAGCTACAATCTCATGCAATCCAAATATAAAAAAATTAGCTTCCTAGCACTTTAGGGGCCTTTAGAATTGCGATTTATATGAAGTCGTTAAAAACTGGGGTAATTTTGGGACATTTTTCGAAAAATGTCCGATATACCCGCATATATATCGGGTACTATTTATGCTAGCTACTTAAGTTATACCTTGTTAGAAAGCTACAATCTCATGCCATTTAAATATAAAAAAATTTAGCTTTCTAGCTCTTTAGGGCCTTTTAAAATTGCGATTTATATGAAGTCGTTTAAAACTGGGGTAATTTTGGGACATTTTTCGAAAAATGTCCGATATACCCGTATATATATATCGGGTACTATTTATGCTAGCTACTTAAGTTATACTTTGTTAGAAAGCTATAATCTCATGCCATCCAAATATAAAAAAATTTGGCTTCCTAGCTCTTTAGGGCCTTTTAAAATTGCGATTTATATGAAGTCGTTAAAAAGTTATACCTTGTTAGAAAGCTACAATCTCATGCAATCCAAATATCCTAGCACTTTAGGGGCCTTTAGAATTACGATTTATATGAAGTCGTTAAAAACTGGGGTAATTTTGGGACATTTTTCGAAAAATGTCCGATATACCCGCATATATATCGGGTACTATTTATGCTAGCTACTTAAGTTATACTTTGTTAGAAAGCTATAATCTCATGCCATCCAAATATAAAAAAATTTAGCTTCCTAGCTCTTTAGGGCCTTTTAAAATTGCGATTTATATGAAGTCGTTAAAAAGTTATACCTTGTTAGAAAGCTACAATCTCATGCAATCCAAATATCCTAGCACTTTAGGGGCCTTTAGAATTGCGATTTATATGAAGTCGTTAAAAACTGGGGTAATTTTGGGACATTTTTCGAAAAATGTCCGATATACCCGCATATATATCGGGTACTATTTATGCTAGCTACTTAAGTTATACCTTGTTAGAAAGCTACAATCTCATGCCATTTAAATATAAAAAAAATTAGCTTCCTAGCACTTCAGGGGCCTTTAGAATTGCGATTTATATGAAGTCGTTAAAAACTGGGGTAATTTTGGGACATTTTTCGAAAAATGTCCGATATACCCGCATATATATCGGGTACTATTTATGCTAGCTACTTAAGTTATACCTTGTTAGAAAGCTACAATCTCATGCCATTTAAATATAAACAAATTTAGCTTTCTAGCTCTTTAGGGCCTTTTAAAATTGCGATTTATATGAAGTCGTTAAAAACTGGGGTAATTTTGGGACATTCTTCGAAAAATGTCCGATATACCCGTATATATATCGGGTACTATTTATGCTAGCTACTTAAGTTATACTTTGTTAGAAAGCTATAATCTCATGCCATCCAAATATAAAAAAATTTAGCTTCCTAGCTCTTTAGGGCCTTTTAAAATTGCGATTTATATGAAGTCGTTAAAAAGTTATACCTTGTTAGAAAGCTACAATCTCATGCAATCCAAATATCCTAGCACTTTAGGGGCCTTTAGAATTGCGATTTATATGAAGTCGTTAAAAACTGGGGTAATTTTGGGACATTTTTCGAAAAATGTCCGATATACCCGCATATATATCGGGTACTATTTATGCTAGCTACTTAAGTTATACTTTGTTAGAAAGCTATAATCTCATGCCATCCAAATATAAAAAAATTTAGCTTCCTAGCTCTTTAGGGCCTTTTAAAATTGCGATTTATATGAAGTCGTTAAAAACTGGGTAATTTTGGGACATTTTTCCAAAAATGTCCGATATACCCGCATATATATCGGGTACTATTTATGCTAGCTACTTAAGTTATACCTTGTTAGAAAGCTACAATCTCATGCAATCCAAATATAAAAAAATTAGCTTCCTAGCACTTCAGGGGCCTTTAGAATTGCGATTTATATGAAGTCGTTAAAAACTGGGGTAATTTTGGGACATTTTTCGAAAAATGTCCGATATATACATATATATCGGGTACTATTTATGGTAGCTACTTAAGTTATACCTTGTTAGAAAGCTACAATCTCATGCCATTTAAATATAAAAAAATGTAGCTTTCTAGCTCTTTAGGGCCTTTTAAATTGCGATTTATATGAAGTCGTTTAAAACTGGGGTAATTTTGGGACATTTTTCGAAAAATGACCGATATACCCGTATATATATATCGGGTACTATTTATGCTAGCTACTTAAGTTATACTTTGTTAGAAAGCTATAATCTCATGCCATCCAAATATAAAAAAATTTGGCTTCCTAGCTCTTTAGGGCCTTTTAAAATTGCGATTTATATGAAGTCGTTAAAAAGTTATACCTTGTTAGAAAGCTACAATCTCATGCAATCCAAATATCCTAGCACTTTAGGGGCCTTTAGAATTGCGATTTATATGAAGTCGTTAAAAACTGGGGTAATTTTGGGACATTTTTCGAAAAATGTCCGATATACCCGCATATATATCGGGTACTATTTATGCTAGCTACTTAAGTTATACTTTGTTAGAAAGCTATAATCTCATGCCATCCAAATATAAAAAAATTTGGCTTCCTAGCTCTTTAGGGCCTTTTAAAATTGCGATTTATATGAAGTCGTTAAAAAGTTATACCTTGTTAGAAAGCTACAATCTCATGCAATCCAAATATCCTAGCACTTTAGGGGCCTTTAGAATTGCGATTTATATGAAGTCGTTAAAAACTGGGGTAATTTTGGGACATTTTTCGAAAAATGTCCGATATACCCGCATATATATCGGGTACTGTTTATGCTAGCTACTTAAGTTATACCTTGTTAGAAAGCTATAATCTCATGCCATCCAAATATAAAAAATTTAGCTTCCTAGCACTTTAGGGGCCTTTAGAATTGCGATTTATATGAAGTCGTTAAAAACTGGGGTAATTTTGGGACATTTTTCGAAAAATGTCCGATATACCCGCATATATATCGGGTACTATTTATGCTAGCTACTTAAGTTATACCTTGTTAGAAAGCTACAATCTCATGCCATTTAAATATAAAAAAATTTAGCTTTCTAGCTCTTTAGGGCCTTTTAAAATTGCGATTTATATGAAGTCGTTTAAAACTGGGGTAATTTTGGGACATTTTTCGAAAAATGTCCGATATACCCGTATATATATCGGGTACTATTTATGCTAGCTACTTAAGTTATACCTTGTTAGAAAGCTACAATCTCATGCAATCCAAATATAAAAAAATTAGCTTCCTAGCACTTTAGGGGCCTTTAGAATTGCGATTTATATGAAGTCGTTAAAAAGTTATACCTTGTTAGAAAGCTACAATCTCATGCAATCCAAATATCCTAGCACTTTAGGGGCCTTTAGAATTGCGATTTATATGAAGTCGTTAAAAACTGGGGTAATTTTGGGACATTTTTCGAAAAATGTCCGATATACCCGCATATATATCGGGTACTATTTATGCTAGCTACTTAAGTTATACTTTGTTAGAAAGCTATAATCTCATGCCATCCAAATATAAAAAAATTTAGCTTCCTAGCTCTTTAGGGCCTTTTAAAATTGCGATTTATATGAAGTCGTTAAAAAGTTATACCTTGTTAGAAAGCTACAATCTCATGCAATCCAAATATCCTAGCACTTTAGGGGCCTTTAGAATTGCGATTTATATGAAGTCGTTAAAAACTGGGGTAATTTTGGGACATTTTTCGAAAAATGTCCGATATACCCGCATATATATCGGGTACTATTTATGCTAGCTACTTAAGTTATACCTTGTTAGAAAGCTACAATCTCATGCCATTTAAATATAAAAAAAATTAGCTTCCTAGCACTTCAGGGGCCTTTAGAATCGCGATTTATATGAAGTCGTTAAAAACTGGGGTAATTTTGGGACATTTTTCGAAAAATGTCCGATATACCCGCATATATATCGGGTACTATTTATGCTAGCTACTTAAGTTATACCTTGTTAGAAAGCTACAATCTCATGCCATTTAAATATAAAAAAATTTAGCTTTCTAGCTCTTTAGGGCCTTTTAAAATTGCGATTTATATGAAGTCGTTAAAAACTGGGGTAATTTTGGGACATTCTTCGAAAAATGTCCGATATACCCGTATATATATCGGGTACTATTTATGCTAGCTACTTAAGTTATACTTTGTTAGAAAGCTATAATCTCATGCCATCCAAATATAAAAAAATTTAGCTTCCTAGCTCTTTAGGGCCTTTTAAAATTGCGATTTATATGAAGTCGTTAAAAAGTTATACCTTGTTAGAAAGCTACAATCTCATGCAATCCAAATATCCTAGCACTTTAGGGGCCTTTAGAATTGCGATTTATATGAAGTCGTTAAAAACTGGGGTAATTTTGGGACATTTTTCGAAAAATGTCCGATATACCCGCATATATATCGGGTACTATTTATGCTAGCTACTTAAGTTATACTTTGTTAGAAAGCTATAATCTCATGCCATCCAAATATAAAAAAATTTAGCTTCCTAGCTCTTTAGGGCCTTTTAAAATTGCGATTTATATGAAGTCGTTAAAAACTGGGTAATTTTGGGACATTTTTCCAAAAATGTCCGATATACCCGCATATATATCGGGTACTATTTATGCTAGCTACTTAAGTTATACCTTGTTAGAAAGCTACAATCTCATGCAATCCAAATATAAAAAAATTAGCTTCTTAGCACTTCAGGGGCCTTTAGAATTGCGATTTATATGAAGTCGTTAAAAACTGGGGTAATTTTGGGACATTTTTCGAAAAATGTCCGATATACCCGCATATATATCGGGTACTATTTATGCTAGCTACTTAAGTTATACCTTGTTAGAAAGCTACAATCTCATGCCATTTAAATATAAAAAAATTTAGCTTTCTAGCTCTTTAGGGCCTTTTAAAATTGCGATTTATATGAAGTCGTTAAAAACTGGGGTAATTTTGGGACATTCTTCGAAAAATGTCCGATATACCCGTATATATATCGGGTACTATTTATGCTAGCTACTTAAGTTATACTTTGTTAGAAAGCTATAATCTCATGCCATCCAAATATAAAAAAATTTAGCTTCCTAGCTCTTTAGGGCCTTTTAAAATTGCGATTTATATGAAGTCGTTAAAAAGTTATACCTTGTTAGAAAGCTACAATCTCATGCAATCCAAATATCCTAGCACTTTAGGGGCCTTTAGAATTGCGATTTATATGAAGTCGTTAAAAACTGGGGTAATTTTGGGACATTTTTCGAAAAATGTCCGATATACCCGCATATATATCGGGTACTATTTATGCTAGCTACTTAAGTTATACTTTGTTAGAAAGCTATAATCTCATGCCATCCAAATATAAAAAAATTTAGCTTCCTAGCTCTTTAGGGCCTTTTAAAATTGCGATTTATATGAAGTCGTTAAAAACTGGGTAATTTTGGGACATTTTTCCAAAAATGTCCGATATACCCGCATATATATCGGGTACTGCTTATGCTAGCTACTTAAGTTATACCTTGTTAGAAAGCTGTAATCTCATGCCATCCAAATATAAAAAAATTTAGCTTCCTAGCTCTTTAGGGCCTTTTAAAATTGCGATTTATATGAAGTCGTTAAAAACTGGGGTAATTTTGGGACATTTTTCGAAAAATGTCCGATATACCCGCATATATATCGGGTACTATTTATGCTAGCTACTTAAGTTATACCTTGTTAGAAAGCTACAATCTCATGCAATCCAAATATAAAAAAATTAGCTTCCTAGCACTTTAGGGGCCTTTAGAATTGCGATTTATATGAAGTCGTTAAAAACTGGGGTAATTTTGGGACATTTTTCGAAAAATGTCCGATATACCCGCATATATATCGGGTACTATTTATGCTAGCTACTTAAGTTATACCTTGTTAGAAAGCTACAATCTCGTGCCATTTAAATATAAAAAAATTTAGCTTCCTAGCTCTTTAGGGCCTTTTAAAATTGCGATTTATATGAAGTCGTTAAAAACTGGGGTAATTTTGGGACATTTTTCGAAAAATGTCCGATATACCCGTATATATATCGGGTACTATTTATGCTAGCTACTTAAGTTATACCTTGTTAGAAAGCTATAATCTCATGCAATCCAAATATCCTAGCACTTTAGGGGCCTTTAGAATTGCGATTTATATGAAGTCGTTAAAAACTGGGGTAATTTTGGGACATTTTTCGAAAAATGTCCGATATACCCGCATATATATCGGGTACTGTTTATGCTAGCTACTTAAGTTATACCTTGTTAGAAAGCTACAATCTCATGCAATCCAAATATCCTAGCACTTTAGGGGCCTTTAGAATTGCGATTTATATGAAGTCGTTAAAAACTGGGGTAATTTTGGGACATTTTTCGAAAAATGTCCGATATACCCGCATATATATCGGGTACTGTTTATGCTAGCTACTTAAGTTATACCTTGTTAGAAAGCTACAATCTCATGCCATTTAAATATAAAAAAATTTAGCTTCCTAGCTCTTTAGGGCCTTTTAAAATTGCGATTTATATGAAGTCGTTAAAAACTGGGGTAATTTTGGGACATTTTTCGAAAAATGTCCGGTATACCCGCATTTATATCGGGTACTGTTTATGTTAGCTACTTAAGTTATACCTTGTTAGAAAGCTATAATCTCATGCCATCCAAATATAAAAAAATTTAGCTTCCGAGCTCTTGAGGGCCTTTTAAAATTGAAGTCGTTATATGAAGTCGTTAAAAACTGGGTAATTTTGGGAAATTTTTCGAAAAATGTCCGATATACCCGCATATATATCGGGTACTATTTATGCTAGCTACTTAAGTTATACCTTGTTAGAAAGCTACAATCTCGTGCAATACAAATATAAAAAAATTAGCTTCCTAGCACTTTAGGGCCTTTTAAAATTGCGATTTATATGAAGTCGTTAAAAACTGGGTAATTTTGGGACATTTTTCGAAAAATGTCCGATATACCCGCATATATATCGGGTACTGTTTATGCTAGCTACTTAAGTTATACCTTGTTAGAAAGCTATAATCTCATGTCATCCAAATATAAAAAAATTTAGCTTCCTAGCTCTTTAGGGCCTTTTAAAATTGCGATTTATATGAAGTCGTTAAAAACTGGGTAATTTTGGGACATTTTTCGAAAAATGTCCGATATACCCGCATATATATCGGGTACTATTTATGCTAGCTACTTAAGTTATACCTTGTTAGAAAGCTACAATCTCGTGCAATACAAATATAAAAAAATTAGCTTCCTAGCACTTTAGGGGCCTTTAGAATTGCGATTTATATGAAGTCGTTAAAAACTGGGGTAATTTTGGGTTATTTTTCGAAAAATGTCCGATATACCCGCATATATATCGGGTACTGTTTATGCTAGCTACTTAAGTTATACCTTGTTAGAAAGCTACAATCTCATGCCATTTAAATATAAAAAAATTTAGCTTTCTAGCTCTTTAGGGCCTTTTAAAATTGCGATTTATATGAAGTCGTTAAAAACTGGGGTAATTTTGGGACATTCTTCGAAAAATGTCCGATATACCCGTATATATATCGGGTACTATTTATGCTAGCTACTTAAGTTATACTTTGTTAGAAAGCTATAATCTCATGCCATCCAAATATAAAAAAATTTAGCTTCCTAGCTCTTTAGGGCCTTTTAAAATTGCGATTTATATGAAGTCGTTAAAAAGTTATACCTTGTTAGAAAGCTACAATCTCATGCAATCCAAATATCCTAGCACTTTAGGGGCCTTTAGAATTGCGATTTATATGAAGTCGTTAAAAACTGGGGTAATTTTGGGACATTTTTCGAAAAATGTCCGATATACCCGCATATATATCGGGTACTATTTATGCTAGCTACTTAAGTTATACTTTGTTAGAAAGCTATAATCTCATGCCATCCAAATATAAAAAAATTTAGCTTCCTAGCTCTTTAGGGCCTTTTAAAATTGCGATTTATATGATGTCGTTAAAAACTGGGTAATTTTGGGACATTTTTCCAAAAATGTCCGATATACCCGCATATATATCGGGTACTGCTTATGCTAGCTACTTAAGTTATACCTTGTTAGAAAGCTGTAATCTCATGCCATCCAAATATAAAAAAATTTAGCTTCCTAGCTCTTTAGGGCCTTTTAAAATTGCGATTTATATGAAGTCGTTAAAAACTGGATATACCCGCATATATATCGGGTACTATTTATGCTAGCTACTTAAGTTATACCTTGTTAGAAAGCTACAATCTCATGCAATCCAAATATAAAAAAATTAGCTTCCTAGCACTTTAGGGGCCTTTAGAATTGCGATTTATATGAAGTCGTTAAAAACTGGGGTAATTTTGGGACATTTTTCGAAAAATGTCCGATATACCCGCATATATATCGGGTACTATTTATGCTAGCTACTTAAGTTATACTTTGTTAGAAAGCTATAATCTCATGCCATCCAAATATAAAAAAATTTAGCTTCCTAGCTCTTTAGGGCCTTTTAAAATTGCGATTTATATGAAGTCGTTAAAAACTGGGTAATTTTGGGACATTTTTCCAAAAATGTCCGATATACCCGCATATATATCGGGTACTATTTATGCTAGCTACTTAAGTTATACCTTGTTAGAAAGCTACAATCTCATGCAATCCAAATATAAAAAAATTAGCTTCTTAGCACTTCAGGGGCCTTTAGAATTGCGATTTATATGAAGTCGTTAAAAACTGGGGTAATTTTGGGACATTTTTCGAAAAATGTCCGATATACCCGCATATATATCGGGTACTATTTATGCTAGCTACTTAAGTTATACCTTGTTAGAAAGCTACAATCTCATGCCATTTAAATATAAAAAAATTTAGCTTTCTAGCTCTTTAGGGCCTTTTAAAATTGCGATTTATATGAAGTCGTTAAAAACTGGGGTAATTTTGGGACATTCTTCGAAAAATGTCCGATATACCCGTATATATATCGGGTACTATTTATGCTAGCTACTTAAGTTATACTTTGTTAGAAAGCTATAATCTCATGCCATCCAAATATAAAAAAATTTAGCTTCCTAGCTCTTTAGGGCCTTTTAAAATTGCGATTTATATGAAGTCGTTAAAAAGTTATACCTTGTTAGAAAGCTACAATCTCATGCAATCCAAATATCCTAGCACTTTAGGGGCCTTTAGAATTGCGATTTATATGAAGTCGTTAAAAACTGGGGTAATTTTGGGACATTTTTCGAAAAATGTCCGATATACCCGCATATATATCGGGTACTATTTATGCTAGCTACTTAAGTTATACTTTGTTAGAAAGCTATAATCTCATGCCATCCAAATATAAAAAAATTTAGCTTCCTAGCTCTTTAGGGCCTTTTAAAATTGCGATTTATATGAAGTCGTTAAAAACTGGGTAATTTTGGGACATTTTTCCAAAAATGTCCGATATACCCGCATATATATCGGGTACTGCTTATGCTAGCTACTTAAGTTATACCTTGTTAGAAAGCTGTAATCTCATGCCATCCAAATATAAAAAAATTTAGCTTCCTAGCTCTTTAGGGCCTTTTAAAATTGCGATTTATATGAAGTCGTTAAAAACTGGGGTAATTTTGGGACATTTTTCGAAAAATGTCCGATATACCCGCATATATATCGGGTACTATTTATGCTAGCTACTTAAGTTATACCTTGTTAGAAAGCTACAATCTCATGCAATCCAAATATAAAAAAATTAGCTTCCTAGCACTTTAGGGGCCTTTAGAATTGCGATTTATATGAAGTCGTTAAAAACTGGGGTAATTTTGGGACATTTTTCGAAAAATGTCCGATATACCCGCATATATATCGGGTACTATTTATGCTAGCTACTTAAGTTATACCTTGTTAGAAAGCTACAATCTCGTGCCATTTAAATATAAAAAAATTTAGCTTCCTAGCTCTTTAGGGCCTTTTAAAATTGCGATTTATATGAAGTCGTTAAAAACTGGGGTAATTTTGGGACATTTTTCGAAAAATGTCCGATATACCCGTATATATATCGGGTACTATTTATGCTAGCTACTTAAGTTATACCTTGTTAGAAAGCTATAATCTCATGCAATCCAAATATCCTAGCACTTTAGGGGCCTTTAGAATTGCGATTTATATGAAGTCGTTAAAAACTGGGGTAATTTTGGGACATTTTTCGAAAAATGTCCGATATACCCGCATATATATCGGGTACTGTTTATGCTAGCTACTTAAGTTATACCTTGTTAGAAAGCTACAATCTCATGCAATCCAAATATCCTAGCACTTTAGGGGCCTTTAGAATTGCGATTTATATGAAGTCGTTAAAAACTGGGGTAATTTTGGGACATTTTTCGAAAAATGTCCGATATACCCGCATATATATCGGGTACTGTTTATGCTAGCTACTTAAGTTATACCTTGTTAGAAAGCTACAATCTCATGCCATTTAAATATAAAAAAATTTAGCTTCCTAGCTCTTTAGGGCCTTTTAAAATTGCGATTTATATGAAGTCGTTAAAAACTGGGGTAATTTTGGGACATTTTTCGAAAAATGTCCGGTATACCCGCATTTATATCGGGTACTGTTTATGTTAGCTACTTAAGTTATACCTTGTTAGAAAGCTATAATCTCATGCCATCCAAATATAAAAAAATTTAGCTTCCGAGCTCTTGAGGGCCTTTTAAAATTGAAGTCGTTATATGAAGTCGTTAAAAACTGGGTAATTTTGGGAAATTTTTCGAAAAATGTCCGATATACCCGCATATATATCGGGTACTATTTATGCTAGCTACTTAAGTTATACCTTGTTAGAAAGCTACAATCTCGTGCAATACAAATATAAAAAAATTAGCTTCCTAGCACTTTAGGGCCTTTTAAAATTGCGATTTATATGAAGTCGTTAAAAACTGGGTAATTTTGGGACATTTTTCGAAAAATGTCCGATATACCCGCATATATATCGGGTACTGTTTATGCTAGCTACTTAAGTTATACCTTGTTAGAAAGCTATAATCTCATGTCATCCAAATATAAAAAAATTTAGCTTCCTAGCTCTTTAGGGCCTTTTAAAATTGCGATTTATATGAAGTCGTTAAAAACTGGGTAATTTTGGGACATTTTTCGAAAAAATGTCCGATATACCCGCATATATATCGGGTACTATTTATGCTAGCTACTTAAGTTATACCTTGTTAGAAAGCTACAATCTCGTGCAATACAAATATAAAAAAATTAGCTTCCTAGCACTTTAGGGGCCTTTAGAATTGCGATTTATATGAAGTCGTTAAAAACTGGGGTAATTTTGGGTTATTTTTCGAAAAATGTCCGATATACCCGCATATATATCGGGTACTGTTTATGCTAGCTACTTAAGTTATACCTTGTTAGAAAGCTACAATCTCATGCCATTTAAATATAAAAAAATTTAGCTTTCTAGCTCTTTAGGGCCTTTTAAAATTGCGATTTATATGAAGTCGTTAAAAACTGGGGTAATTTTGGGACATTCTTCGAAAAATGTCCGATATACCCGTATATATATCGGGTACTATTTATGCTAGCTACTTAAGTTATACTTTGTTAGAAAGCTATAATCTCATGCCATCCAAATATAAAAAAATTTAGCTTCCTAGCTCTTTAGGGCCTTTTAAAATTGCGATTTATATGAAGTCGTTAAAAAGTTATACCTTGTTAGAAAGCTACAATCTCATGCAATCCAAATATCCTAGCACTTTAGGGGCCTTTAGAATTGCGATTTATATGAAGTCGTTAAAAACTGGGGTAATTTTGG